>NC_051182.1:62567760-62658994 GCF_013339695.2 Rhipicephalus sanguineus
CGGGCGAAAACCTGTCTTGAGTGTCCATACAATTGATAAAGAAATATACAGAAACCGTCGAATCGCGCTCGCCTTTTTCCTGGAAAGCTGCATGGTCTCCGCTGTAAAGAGTGCGTCCGTTGGAAGAATCATATAATGCGGCACCTTTTCCATTGGTTTCGTTCGCGCCTTCATACCCTTCTTATGGGGACATTCCTCGCCACTTATTTCTTCATAAAGCACGCGTATAATGTCAGCACTAAGCGTTGAACCTATCATGATTTCGCGCATGTCGGCTACAGTCTGTTACCTCTGCATGCGCGGTCGCAAACCCACAAAATGGAGAGAAATCAGTTAATCGCGCACGGTAGTCGTGCGAGAGAAGCAAGAGCTTTTCTCGCACGACTATCGTGCGCGGGTGCACAGTAAAGCAGTATGAGAGACAATTCACAACTATTATTTCTCGTATATGGACCAATCTAGAGTATGTACCCTGATTGTGTGACGTGAATCACTGTTCTGGCATCACGAAGTGCACCAAAAGACAAGGAACGCCAAGAGAGAATAACGCGCTCGTAGTTTTTGTTTTTTGTTGTATTTTCAGAGGCTGTTAGGGGCCCTTTATAAAAACAGGACGTGCAAACATGGACACAGGAGAGCATTCAAGAAGCCAGAAATGCCGTTAGCAACTGAAAAATCACACAGCGGCGGAACCGAAGGTAGACACAAATATTTATCTGCACATTCCATACCTATCAATCAAGTGCGAGTAGGGGTCTACGTGAGAGATAGCTGTTCACTCTCTCGACTTTTCTCTTATGTCCGTGTTTCCACGTCATGTCTTTTTAACATGAATACCTACTAACTAGCTCGGCTATATTCTAAGTTGGCCATTCTCTTTACTTCGGTATTTATTTAACGATTTACTCGAGTAAGAATGAAAGGAAAAAATCCCGCCATCTCCCCGTAAGGGAACCCTGAGTTGTATGCAAGCAGCCATGAGTGTACTTAGATTTCTGTAAATGTTTTATTTTCTTCATCATTGTTCATCGTCCTTCTATTCGAGGTTCCCCTGATGTTGTTACTCGACATATATGACTTTAAGCTCAGGGGAACGTTTTCCCTTGAGTATAACGGCTTCGTGGTCCGTAAAGTATAAAGTTAATGACTCTTGCTGCAAAGGTTGCAGCTTGAAGTTTGAGAATGCGATGTCAACGCGCCCGTTTCGCTTCGGCTTCGCGAGCACGTTGTTGTAACTTTGCGTTTCTTTGCCTCCCTTTCTTTTCCCCCCTCCGTTATCGCCGCTGTTTCCTTTCAAATTCAGAAGAGGCGACCAACGCGGCTGCTCCAGAACAGAGCTCTGTAGCTGACGACTGTGTTTGCGTTGACAGAGTTATGGACCGAGGGGCGGCGAATCGGGAGAGAGGAGGGGGAGGGAGGGCGCGTACATGAGCGCGAAGAGGCACCCGGGATTTTTGGGGCGGTTGCAATCAGAGGAATAGACGACAGGCCTGGTCTTTCTATTCAACGCTGCCCAGCCTCTTTATACTTCTCGTTGAAAGCAGTTTAAAAGCGCCTTTTTGTTTCTCTTGTTCCTGTGTACATAAAATAAACAGTTTTATATTAAGGAACAGGCTCATCGACTGTTTTTGTGCGACATGATTTGGTGCCGACACCCGGGAATGGACTAAACATCCATCGAACAGCATCGACCGTTCCTGGCAACGACGCAGACAACGATCCCTTGGACAGCTATGGAGATCCTTAGGAAAAAGAGGAAAGTGATCAGGTCGCAAGTGACGCGCTTCACCAACGACGCAGACAAGATCCTGAACAGCGCTTCTGCCGTCGACCTCGAAGAGGTGAGTGTTCTCATAGATCGTCTGCGGTTAGCCGAACGTCAACTCAAAGACGCAGACGCTGCGATAGAGCCTCACCTTAGAGAGGAAGACGCAGAAGCGGAATTCGAAACTGTTCTAGAATACAGCGATAATCTAGCGACGTACGTCGGGTGACTTGAATATCGAAGGAAATGTGTCCAAAGGGAACCAGTTACCCAGGAGGCCCCAGCCGTTCGAAATCAAAGAACGAAGCTTCCTAAGTTGGAACTATTGAAGTTCGACGGCAAGAGGAGGAACTTGCAACCATTTTGGGAACAATTTGATATTGCCATTAATAAGAATCAAGAACTGAGCAACATAGACCGATTCAATTACCTGAAATCGCTGCTCACTGGGGAAGCTGCCGCAGCAATTGCCGGTCTTCAGGCGACTTCGCAGTGCTACGCAGACGCCATCGACATCCTTCAGAAGCGCTTCCGGGACTCCTCTGCCTTGGTTCAAGATCACTTGCAAGGCCTGATCGACATATGTCCGGTAAATTCCGCAAAAAATGTGTGCGAATTGCGGCGTATGCTCGATTCCGTCCAAGTCCACATTCGTGGTTTGAAGGTCTTGGGTGTCGGAGAGGAATCCTACGAGCAATGCTCTACCCGGTGCTCCTGCGGACACTGCCAAGGGAGTTGGTGCTCAGCTATCATCGATCTCAGGCGAGGCGCAGCAGGAACCGGGTACTTCATTCACGGCTGGTGGCTCTTCATCAGCCGGATCGGCAACTGAACATCGGACGGTGCTCACCACCTTGCTCCGCTTCTTCAGTTTGGAGGTGGACAGCCGGGAAAAGACACGAGATCATCGGCCCGACAATTCACTGGGTAAGCCTGCATTGTCTTTCGATCGTCAGCATGTAAGGCCCAGCGATTGAATTGTCCACCACCGTCCGCTGCGGCTCTGCATGACCAACCTTTAAAGTCGCATGCGAGATTTGCGGATCCACGGGTCATCAGAGTCAGGACTGGAACTCCAGCTTGGAACTGGCGGAGAAAAAGGCGATTCTTTCCTCTAAAGGAGTGTGCTTCCGCTGCAGGAAAAGGGGGCACATTGCAAAACAGTGCAAGGTCAGAATCGTATGCAAAAGGTGCAGCCACCGACATGCCACGTCAATGTGCAATCCCGCATTTGCAAATGCCCAAAGGACACGAATGCCAAGAGTAGCAAATGAGCATGTGAGCCTGCACGCATCAGAAGCGGACGTTATTGGCACAACTCAAACGGTATTGATGCCAACTGTCACAGCATAGGATAAGGGAACGAAAACGAAGGAAGTTCGCGGTCACTTTTTGACAGCGCAGCCAAGAACGTTTATTACCGAAGAGTGCTCGCGAAAGCTTGGTTGCAGGCTCCTTGGAACAGAAGTTGTCACCATTGATGTTTTTGGGGGACAACAACAACAGGACAGTTACCGCAAAGTACATGTCCTTCCAAATGATGCTACTAAAGAGGAGTACGTATTTGATGCTCTAGATGTGCCATCAATATGCGAGCAAATCATCCCTTGCCCGACGAGCAAATGAAGGCGACTTTGCGTGAACTGTCACTGCCCCTAGGCGATGATCCGATGGAGCAAGACGTCACAGTCGACGTGCTCATCGGTTCCAACAACTTTTGGGAATACCTGACAAGAAGAACGAATACACTGAGCAGCAATTGACAGCCATCGAAACTGTCTTTGGCTGGTGGTGCAGGGGCCAACCGTGTCGAACTGCAAGGCAGTTAACTGTGCCCAAGCAGTCGTATTAAGAGCTTCGGTGGCTGACCAGCAAACGGAGCCCATCCTCCGACTATTCTGGGAGCTTGAGGGCATTGGTGTCTGATAAACCGACAGAGTCCCCAGATATGCACTTGATGGAGGGCTTTACCAAGACATTAAGATGTTGACGGCGATATGAAGTTAAGCTTCCATGGAAAGAGAATGTGGAGTTATCAAATAATTGCTCCGTGGCAGAAGGACGGTTCCGCCTTTTGAGCAAGAGGCTTCCTAAGCCACCCGGCCTTATGGGCGAGTACGACGCTGAAATGCGACGGTTGCTGGCCGAGGGAATAGCAGAGCCAGCTGCGGATGAGTCAGTCATCCCATTTATTAAATGCCCCATCAGCCAGTTCTTCGACAGCGGAGCAGCACAAACTTGAGGATCGTGTTTGATGCCTCGTCACACGGTATCGACGCAAGGTCACTAAACAAAAATTTGAAAAGTGGCCCAAATCTAAATCCCGACCTCGTGAGGCTATTGCTCAACTTTCGATGTCATCGCATAGCGCTGGTCGCCGATATCAAGAAAGCGTTTTTGCAGCTGAGTGTGGCTCCGGAGCACAGGGATGCGTTGCAGTTCTTGTGGTACGCCAGCAGTCCCGAGCAGGGAAACCCTCTGCCAGAGGTTCAAACATTCAGAATGGCTAGAGTCCCATTCGGAATAACATCGAGTCCATTCCTCTTGGCGGCTACTCTACAGTATCACTCGGAAAAAATGAAACAGGATTACCCCGAAACGGCCGACCTCATAAAGAACAGCATTTATGTAGGTGACCTAGCTGATCTGTGGAGCTGAGACTGTCGAGCAGGCGGTAAAAAATTTGCGAGGAAACGAAAGACATTTTCCGTGCTGTATCGATGAGTTTGCACAAATGGGGATCAAATAGCAAAGAAATGATGGAGCTATTCAGTATGATGACATTCCCGAAAAACCCCTTGGAAACCAGCAAATCTCCTAAAGGTTCTGGCCTTACATGGAAAGCGAACGAGGATGTCCTCACCTTTGCTCCTGACGCTGTCATCGACTTCGCGAAAGCAAGGATAAACACTAAGCGTTTTGTCTTGCAAACGACGGCGAGGCTGTACGATCCTCTTGGATTCCTGTCACCGTACACGATAAGGGCGAAATGTGTGTTTCAGGAGATTTGGAGCAGAACATCAAATGTGACCGGTCTTTACTTGATGACGTGCTACAGAATTTGACTAAGTGGTGCGAGGAGCTTCCCGTACTGCAAACAATCAAGATCAACAGAGCTTACAATTATGAAATTGAGGGAACCCCAGAGCCAGGACGCTGCACGTGTTTGCTGACGCAAGCACGAAGGCTTACGGAGCTGTGGTGTACTTGTGCAGTGAGAGCACAACCGGACGGCGCACATCCAGCCTCGTCATTTCGAAGTGCAGGGTAGCTTCCGTGAAAACTGTCACATCGGCGCGACTGGAATTAATGGCCACCTTGCTCGCCTCAAGGCTTTTTCAGTTTGTGACCAGTAATCTGAAGATCGAATTTCACGAAGCTCATTTTTGGACGGCCTCCATGATTGCGCTGAGCTGGATCCGAGGGGATGCATCGAGATGGAAAGAATTCGTCCGAAACCGCGTCACCGAGATTCAACAGAACACCGACAGAGCGGCGGGGCGGCACTGCCCTGGAAAAATGAATCCAGCGGACCTGATGACCCGCGGACTAACAGCTGGTCAACTTAAGTCGAGCCACTGGTGGTGGAACGGTCCACTGTGGATGACGCAAGGACAGGCCGCGTGGCCTATCGTACATCAATCTGGAAGCTTCGCGCCTGAGGAGTTGGAGCAGAAAGAAGAGTGCAGGTGCTGAATAGTGCGGTCAACGACGAGGACGAATTGCTTGACCTTGCCAGGTTTAGCTCTGCAACTAGAGTGGATCGGGTGACCGCGTGGGTTCTGCGGTTTGTGAAGAATCTGCGTTCGAGAATCAAGACATGCGGTCCATTAACAGCCGAGGAGATCGAGCGCGCTCACATTCTTTGGCTAAAGAAAGCGCAAAACTCTGCCTTTTCCAACGAACTTCGGAGCACAGCAAATGGATCCATGCTGCCAAGCAACTCTCTGCTGAAAGACTTCACGCTGTGGACAGACAGCGATGGCCTGCTTCGGATACGAGGACGTCTGTGTTCGCAGGATGTGACACACAACGAGCGACACCCTGTTTTACTGCCGGGGCAACACAGATACACAGTGCTTATTGTGAAGTGCACTCATCATCAACTTCTCCACGCAGGCGTCAGAGATACTCTAGTGCAGTTGCGTGAGAGGTATTGGATCCTTCGTGGACGTCAGATTGTGAAAAGTGTTGTGCGTGCGTGTGTGGTGTGTAGGCGGTACAGTGCTACTAACATCGAGCCGTCGACGGGTCTTCTTCTACCTGATCGAACGACTCAGGCTGACCCCTTCGAAGTGATCGGGGTTGACTTTGCCGCCCCCTCTATGTCAAGGAGAGGGCGGTGCAAGTGAAGGCGTACATTGTACTTTTTACGTGCGCGGTGACTAGAGCAGTTAATCTTCAACACGTGCCGGACATGACTACGGAGAGTTTCTTGTGGGCTTTCTGTCGGTTTTTTGGCGCGTAGAGGCTGTGCAAAATAGTTCACTCAGATAACGCCCTGGCCTTCAAACGCGCGTCGAAAGAACTCGCCGTTCTTTGGAAGACCCTGCGGCACCCTGACACTTTGGCTTGTTTCGCCCGTTCCAACATAGAGTGGATTTCATTGTCGAGCACGCCCCATGTTGGGGAGGCTTCTACGAACGACTGGTTCGCAGTGTGAAAACGGCGCTCAAGAAGTAATCGGACGCCGATGTCTCGGCTTCACTGAGCTGTCGACCGTCCTAACAGAAGTTGAAGCGGTCATAAATTCTAGGCCCCTCACCCACGTGCACGACGACCCCAACGACGCCCCCCCCCCCTTTCACCGGCCAGCTTACTGACCGGAAAGCGGCTAACTGCTTTGCCAGCCGCTGGTAACCGAGCGCTCGAACCAGACGCGAGTTCTTTGCGAATGCTGTGGAAAAACAGAAAGCAAACAGTCAACGCATTCTGGCAGGTCTGGCACAGCGAATATCTGAAACAGCTGCGCTCGGCGTATGCAACGAAGCCGGCAAAGGGGAGGGAGCCGAGGATCGCGACGTGGTGCTCGTACAGGAGAATCTCCCACGACTACTGTGGAAGGCCGGTGTCATTGTTTCGCTGTTTCCCGGTCGAGACGGGGCAATACGATCGTGTGAAGTCAGGACGCCGCAGGGCAAGCGTGTAAGGCGCCCCGTTCAGCGACTGTACCCTCTGGAAATGTCCGAACTGTAGAATGAGCAGGCTCATTCGGCGGGGCAGTGTTGTAACTTTGCGTTTCTTTGCCTCCCTTTCTTTTCCCCCCTCCGTTATCGCCGCTGTTTCCTTTCAAATTCAGAAGAGGCGACCAACGCGGCTGCTCCAGAACAGACCTCTGTAGCTGACGACTGTGTTTGCGTTGACAGAGTTATGGACCGAGGGGCGGCGAATCGGGTGAGAGGAGGGGGAGGGAAGGCGCGTACATGAGCGCGAAGAGGCACCTGGGATTTTGGGGCGGTTGCAATCAGAAGAAAAGACGACAGGCCTGGTCTTTCTATTCAACGCTGCCCAGCGCCTTTATATTCCTCGTTGAAAGCAGTTTAAAAGCGCCTTTTTGTTTCTCTTGTTCCCGTGTGCATAAAATAAACAGTTTTATATTAAGGAAGACGCTCATCGACTGTTTTTGTGCGACACACGCCGCTCCGGATCGTCTGGGGCACTGGCTACGTCGACGCGACGCCGGGGAGACAGGCCTCGTTCATAAGCTGCTTCGCATCGAGGGTACCTTGCATTATTTATGACGTAGTGGGTACCTTGCATGAATGACGATGATTTATGGCGTATTGGGTACCTTGCATGATTTATGGCGTAGTGGATACCTTGCATGAATGACGATGATTTATGGCGAAGTGGGTACCTTGCACGATTTATGGGCTATACCTTGCATGATCTAAACCAGAGCACGCGCCGCAGTGGAGCGAGCGCTCTATCGCACGTCCATATGTCAGACAAATATTCCTTTCTGCACACCACGCGCGAGCTCTCCGCTCGTGCGAAAACTTCGTTCTCTTCTTTCTTCATACATCTAGTGGCACACGGGGCACTGGTCACGCCGGGGGGACAGGCCTCGTTCATAAGCTGCTTCGCGCCTAAAAGTGTACTAACGCACCGAGACATATATATTACTTATCTATTTTATTTATTTATGCACAGTGTACTAGGTCCAAGACTCCAAGAATATGCTAACCAGCGAGTTGGGTCGTCGCCCTTTAATGCTGGAGGACGCGGCAGCGTTAAGGTCAGACAATACTCGTGATATTTCTGGAGAAGAAAAAGATACTGCAACTTTAGGAGAGCTATTCTCGATGCGTTCACCCAAAGGAGATGTCCACAGTCCATTTCGGCAGAGCACGTTCAGTGATTCGAAAAAGCGGTGAGCCGTGTTGTCACCTCGCTCTTGACCACGTCTCCGCACCAAACCCACCAGCAGATTCCTAGCGTAAGAAGAGAGTGGACGAAATGCACGAAAACAGGAACTTTTCAAGTCTGAATTTGCATATGAATGTGTCCCAGATGTTTGAGAACGATGCAGGGAATGCGTACCGACCTTACAGCTCAGTTACACGAGCGACCGCATTAAACCTAAATCGATGGCTAATGCGATCAAAAGACATGTGCACCGAAAATCGGCTCTCTGAGGGCTGCGTTCGTTGCATTGAAGCGCATTCCGTCCCTATCATTTGTCTCGAGAGTGTTTGAAAGCTTTGTGATGTCATGATGGCGCTGCAGAAGAAGAACCGGAAACAGGGCGCGCTTCTCGCCGAGCTCCCGCTATTCAGCGGCCGCTGAAATGGACAGTTCATTACATGGACACATCGAGAAGAGCTCCTCCGGCGAAGTGCTGTATTTTATTTCCAGATTCCGTCTTCGAAATAAAAGAAACACTAACGGCGGCGCGCCGCAATTATTGCGTGGCGGCGGCGGCGGCGGCGCGAGCGGCGTGACCAAAAACAGGCGGCGGCGGCGGCGCGGCGCGCCAGCGCACACCTTTACTCAGGATTGTGAAAGCCCCAAGATACAATGTTCCTCGAACCCTGGGAAAGACGAGATCGAAGCGCTCGTTCCACAGTGAACGTAGCGTTCCTGTAGATCAGGCCTGCCAAACCACATTTGATCTTGCGCATCTCCTGGAACAGTCAAACAAAGCAGTGAACAGATTGAAAAAGGAAGTTGCTCGTCAAGAAGAACAGTTGAAACAATTGTATGCCGATAGAGATGAAATGAAGGGATGTCTTTTAACTCACGATTATTCGTAATAGCGCACATTTAATTTCAGCTGAGTCAAGCGGGCAGCCTTCATGGGGAATATTGAGGCCCCTATACAAATGATTGGCACTCCTAGGGCAAACTGTTCACATATGTGGGGTAATCGGCACTTCTAATGGCTTTGGTATTCAACCTGTAATTTGCAACTATAAATGCGTTATTTACGGCTTGATTAGAGTCACTGTCGCGTGTACCAATGCATCTGTGGAAGCGCTTCTCCATGAACGGCCGTCCGGAGCAGTGGCTCCAGAGCGGGCGCGAGGAGAACTAGGCCCGAGACGCCGTTTCAACACCACGCAGCATGCCGCACCTATTTTTAAAAGACGATAGTCTTTCTTGGGATACTTGAACGCAGAAGTTTCGGCCTGTCTGTCTGTCTGTCTGTCTGTCTGTCTGTCTGTCTGTCTGTCTGTCTGTCTGTCTGTCTGTCTGTCTGTCTGTCTGTCTGTCACACGATTCAGCCACCCGGCCAAAGTTTAAGCACTTGCTGAACGCCCAGCCATCTTGAACTGGTAGCTGCGTTCATTATTTTGAGCATTGTCGATCGAAAAGCAAATATTACGCATATCTGAGGCGCAACATCAATACGTAAGTGTTAGGTGGTGTGTTCCTTTACAGAAAATACATATGTGCGTAATTCTAAAGACCCTAGTGTTTCTTAGGCTGCGCTGAAAATGCGACGCTATGCAAGAAGAAGCCTTTTGCTGACGATATGGTGCTGCCACCTGGCAGTTTCCCTGGGTTCCGCACAAGCTCATGTTTCCCGACGCCACTGCCAGATGGCGTCCGTATCTCACGCAGCGCCTCCTCTATTTAATCAATGCCAGACAGCGCATCCTCTATGTTGAATCGGCCGCATCTGGCTGGCAGCCAGATGCAGCCGATTCAACATAGAGGAGGCACTGTCTGAGGCAAGGCAAAACATAAATGGCCGCTTGATGAAAAAATTGATACGAGAACAGCATCGCGGATGGCCGCAGATGACACCAGGACTCGTAGTACAGCCGGCAGAAGACTATCGTCTTTCGACGACATTTGCAACGAAGCACGCAGATCGCAGATACGCGGCCAATTTTTTTTAACAAGACAGTGTTTTATGCCGGGGTCCACCAAGACTTCAGTGACGTATTTCCGTCACGGAAATGAAGTCGAAAAAATTTACACGATCAGATGGCAAAAAAAAGCTCCGTCAACGGGCATCGAACCCACGACCGCTCGGTCAGCAACAACAGATGCCGGGCACGTTATCCACTGCCTGCGCCACGGTCTTTTGTTCCTTTATTTCCGGTTGTACACCACATAACGGGGACAACAGAATTATGTTACAAGATACTACAAACAGGTAGGCACACATCTACCGTCAACCACTGGATAACCAACATTGTGATTTAAAATTCCTTCATATTAAGCAGGGGTTCTGCCCTAGCCAACCATGAAGGAACGCATTCATTTGTTTTTTCTACCTCGAGAAATTGGGGCATATTTTCTTGAAAATACTGTCTTGCCGGTCTTCTATCCGGGTCACAGTAAAATCCAGCCATTCGTGAGCGCCATATACTGTGCAAGCCAATCATCATGATTAGGTCAAAAGGTAGTCCGTCCTCATTGTCTATTGCTAAATACCGAATTCCATGGGGGTCTAACGGAAATTCTTTTTCTATTGCCCTCTGCAACACGTCCCAAAAGTACACCCCCTCCCAACAGTGCAGAAAGACGTAGTCAATTGTTTCGGGTTGGTTACAAATTAAGCAGTCGGAGTGTTCCTCTGTGCCCCGTGGCATATAGAAACCTTGCTCCTCTAAAGGTTTTTTACTGGTAGTGTTCCTCTGTGCAATTTCAAGAAGAAAGATTTTGCATTTGGAGCTACTTCCATTTTTTTAACTCGCTTAAGTACATTCTGACCCTTGCCAGCACCATATAGCGCTCTGTACATTGGGATGGGCAACACAAGCTCACGTACATCCTTATAAAGATTTTCTTTCCAACAGAAAAAAGGTACTAGGTTGAAAAGCGGACGCTCGAAAAACGCACACTTGCCACAACTTCCTTCACATAGCCTTGTACTGCAACTTTCATCTCTTGAGTGCTGACAACAAACTCTAGCAACAGTCGACCAAGTCTTATTTGGCGCACTGTTAACAGGAATGGGTGGCTTGCCTCACGGAAAAAGAAAAACGTATTTACCAACTGTTTTATGAACAGATGTGCCAGTCCAAGGCCGCCACTCTTTACCCGCTTCTGAACAAGTTTGTGCGACTGCACCTTTCCCAGTTGGACCCCCACACAAATGTCGCAAACACCCTATGCATTAGAATAACAGAGAGCTGAGCTAGTTGGTAAGTATTCATTCTAAAAAGACAGGGCGTGCAAACACGGACACAAGAAAGAAGTCAGGCGTTTGTGGTGTCCTGACTTCTTTCTTGTGTCCGTGTTTGCACGCCCTGTTATTTTAGAATGAACCCTACGCATTTTCTGCACGTTGACCCTTGAAAAGTACATCACTTGCATCACGTACCATAGCTTAGACAAAAAAAAACCAGTTGCATACGGTAGCCCTAGCAAACATACAGATAATTTGTCCTCCACTCACTCGCTTTCTCACTCATTTCTTTTGTTTGCTGCTGCCAAACACTTATCAGTACTTTTGTATAACTTCAGCGGAACTGCAAGATACTTTACTGGCGTTTTGGTCCACTTAATGTAGCAAAAAATCAGGCGTTGAAGGCCACGTGCCATGCCAAAACCCTAGGCACTTTCCCCAGTTTATGTGACTTTCCTGTAATTTCAGCGAAGGTTTTAGGAACTTTTAGTGATTCTTCAATGCCTTCATAGAAGTACTACATATCGCAACATCATCAGCATACGCGAGTAGTTTTACCTCTGACCATTGTAACTGAAACCCACTAACAACATTGTTCTGGAGTATTGACAGACAATGTTTCGATGTAGATGCTAAACAACAGTGGACTGACAGGGCAGCCTTGACAAACGGAACGCTCAATTTTAATGGCCCAGTGTCTTGTTGATTATTAGTCATGTACTACCGATCCTATATGCCAGGGCGACACCGTCAGCAATAATTTTACCAACATTAATGTGTTCCAATACTGCAAACAAAATAACATGGGCGCCACAATCAAACGCCTTCTCCAGATGCAGCTGGAGTACGGCTACACGAGCTTGAATCATGTCAACACACTCCAGAATAAACCGCAATCTATGAATATTTGTTACTATGGAACGACATTTGATTCCGCACGTTTGGTGTGGACCGACAATATCTTTTATTACTGACGGAAGTCTAGCCGCCAAAATTTTCATTACAATCTTGTAGTCTATATTTGTCAATGCGATTGGTCTGTACGCTGTGACGTGCCTAATTTTTTCATACCCTTGTTACACAGGCAAGTTAACCGCAGTTACGACCAACCACGGTTAACCGCATTGAACCGCGGTTAGCGCCAACCACGGTTCGCCGATGTTACACGGCACACAAGCGTCCTCGGTTAAAGCGGACTTGCTTTGGCGTGAGTGGCTCTGCGCCGTTTTGTTACCTGGATATATGCCAAAATTGGTATGGCATGACACGAGTGCGTGATGAACATATAAGACATTGTATATACCAGAATATACGTTTCCCTAGCATGGTATATACCAGGTTGTGCATGCATGCGTGCATGGCAAACATACGATATATGGTGAACTAGATGCCATGGCATGAATGACTTCATTTGCCTGAAAGACAAACAAGTCGATGTATGCAGCTCTTTGCTGGCTGCTTCGCATTACATCGATTCCCACAGTGCGTGGTATCTGCCGGATTTTTTCAATGGGATTCCTTCGAGCGTTCGCTTTTTCCAATCCTAACGCTCTTTTGGTGGGCGTCTCTCCAACAGCTAAAGCCTCAGCCCTAGCGTGAACGAGTGCACCGCGATAGCGTTCCTCGTCATGCAATTCAAGTTTCTGCTTAATATTGCGTATGTCACTTTTAAACGCTCCCGGCTCTTGACACTCCAAGTCTATTAACCTTTCGAAGGTAGTTCTCAGTTCTTTTCCTTTCTTTCTCTTTTGATAACTCATTGCACAAGAACGATCGATGGCTTTTATTTTTATACGCTGCTTGAACTCTTCCCATTGTCCTGCAAGTTTAACTTCACCATTGGTTTTGATGTCTTTGATGCAGTTCAGTACCTGATTCAAAAAACATTCGTCGGTTCTTAAATTGGAATTCATCTTCCACGCATCCCACGAAAAACTTCCACTTTTTTTTCTCCCATATCACACTAACTAAACAATGATTGCTGAAGGAAATGGGATAGACAGCATAGGTCTTACAGTGCGTGATTATTTCAATAGACACGTAAATGCGGTCTAGGCGAGCGTGGCTATTACCCTGAAAATGTGTGAAACGCACTTCTCGCGTCCCCTCCATACAGCCACTCACCTCTTCTAAATCATATTCTGTAATTATATCGGCTAGCACCCTGCTACTGTTGTCGCTCATAACGCGTCCGTTTGATCGTCTCGCGCATTAAGGACGCAGTTAAAATCACCAATTAATACAAGCTGCCTATCCAAACTTAAGAGATCTTGTAACTTCGAAAAAAATAGCGTGCGTTCCTCACAAGAACTTGATGCAGCATAAACACAATGGGCCACTGATGTTAACTTAAAACAAGATCACAAGAAATTAATCTACCAGACGGACATGAGAAGATGTTTTGCCCTGCAAGACCCGGTAACTTCTTGATAAACAAGACACAGCCTGCAGACGTTCCTACTGCATGGCTTACAATGGCGTAGTAACGCGCCGTAAGCCTTAGCATCATGCCTCGGGTCCCCCCTTCACCGTCTACTTTTGTGTCTCGTACAGCTAGTACATCCAGATCGGGATCCACCAGCACCTTGTTTCATCCACCAGCAGCTTGATCGTGATCCACCAATTGGCTCTATTTCCGCTTGGCAGCCAGACGTCTAACATTTAGTGTTGCCAATCTAAGAGTCGGTATAAAAGCCATGTCTACCTAGTGAAGAAGTTAGCCCGGAGCATGATGCTTACCTTCACCGTTTAGCACATAGCTAGACGTCTCCGGAGCCTCCAGGTGGACCGGTGCCATTGGAGGGTGGTGGCGTCTTATGTTTCTCCACAGTCGGGTTGACGCAGTCTTATGCTGCTGCGTCTGAAAGAAGACGCGTTCGTAGGAGGCCCATCCACATGCTTTCCACTCGACGCCTCGATCCCTCCTGCAGACGATTCGTGGGGTCTTTTACCAGGGCTCCAACATTGGTGTTCTCGTTCTTCACTGTAAGGTGTTCGGTCGATTCCATCGGCTCGGGTGCCTCCGTTGGGGTACTTGCGCAGCCGTCCTCTGTTTGGCAGGCTAGCTCATGTACAGTGCCGTCCACTGTTAGGGTGAACGCGGCTCAGCGTGGCTGCGCTCCAGAGAGCGCCAGTGTGGCCGACGCGGCCGCGCATCGAAGCGTAGCGGCGCATGCGCTCGCGGACGCACGAGAGATACTTTGCGTCGTCTGCTATCACTCGAGCGCGCCGCTCCGTAGTTGCCAGGCACCGGTATTGCTTGGTTGTAGTAGAGTGTACTAGAATATTTTCTAGTACACTCTAGTTGTAGTACAGCAAAAGCGGCGCACTCGTGTGCGCCTACGCACTGGCGCAGCTTCGTTTCGATGCGGGGCCCCGCCGTATGCACTGGCGCTCCGCAGAGCGCTGCCACGCTGTGCCGAGTGGACGCCACTGTACAGTCGCTCCAGGCTCGTTCTCGGCTTGCGCCATTGGCCCATCTCCACCGATCAATGCGGCGGTACATCCTGAAGTATCTGAGGTCGCTAGGTCAGCAGCCCCTTTCGCAGCATCTTCAGCCTCTGTCGCGTCCATCACCAGTTGTGCTGTGTCTCCACCTTCGGCGAACCCAATTGCAGATGCGTACGTACGCATGCACTCATCTTCACCGTGGCCGAACCGACGACAGCGCGAGCAGCGGGGTACGTTGCACTCCCTTCTGACATTGCCGGTACCTTGGCAGCGCAAACACTGCATTGGCCGACCAGGTGCAACTACGAGAGCTAGTTCACAAGCTACCCTAATTTGATGCGGGAGATCTTGAACCTTCACGCCGCTCTTGAGCTTGAGCAGCGCGGACCGAGTGGTCGACCCCTTGTCGCTGACTTCTTGGACACGCCAACGCTCCCGGGTTACTTGAATGACCTTCCCAAAGGCTGCCAACGCCGTTCGTACGTCTTTCTCGGCGACGCCATAGAGCAACTAATGAAGACGCAGCCGCACCTGCTGGTCTTGGGGGTCCACGATGATGCAGCATCGCCGCTTAACCTTCAGCTCCTTCACGTCCAGCAAGCCTTTCGTAGCGTCTGCGTTGCTCCTGGTGACAGCCCAGACATATGCTTTATCTGGTAGGCCCCCAGGGCTAACATATCTGGCAGCATGATTATGAGCGCAAATCAGCTCAGCCGACAGGAGGGGACAGAAGAGAGGACACAGAGCGCTGACTCAGCGCTTTGTGTCCTCTCTTCTGTCCCATCCTGTCGGCTGCGCTGATTTGCACTCATAATCATGTTGTATCAACACGCCCAATCCTACAGCCTTCTGGCGCAGTCCTGTAGGGCCAAGCGCGTCTCGGCAAAGTTCCACTCGATATGGCGTTCCACGCACATCACCATGTAAAAACACGGTGTCTTGCGTGACGGGTCCCTTTGGCAGTGGAGGCAAAATAATCTGGTACCCTGCGTCTTCATCTTCGTTCATGCTGTTTCCGCGGCTAGTCTGTGCCGCAAACGCCGCTCCATCGGAGCACATGATTCCTGCGTCCGACGCGCGTGAGTGCCGACTATAGTGAGCTAGAACATGTTGGTTCTAGTTCACTATAGTGCCGACGAAAGAATACTGCGCCATGGTCACAGACTCCAGAGGCTTTACAAACGCGCCTTTTATAACTACCACTCTCCCGGTCGGCGGGGTGCTGTTGCCCTCTGGGAGCGTTAAAGTGCCGCGGGATGGCGACCAAGATCTGCGTCCAATATGCGACGCTCTTCTGGCTATCACACCTCGTACTCTGATTACGCTTTCACCGTTAACTACTACAACTACCAGAAGGGTTTGTTTAATATCATTAACATGGACGTTAGTCGTCGGGATGGAGATGTACCACCAATCATCAAGTGGGTGCATCCACGTTAAACTGTTCTATAGCTGCCAGACATCAATATACATTGTACAAGCTCTCTTATAGCAATGTACAGTAAACATTCAGTTACTTCTGTAAGGGCACGCTTTACTTTCGTGTTATTCCGATGCCTATGACGGAGGGATCAACCATCTTTTTATGTAGCGGCCGTGCCTCTAGTCTGGCCGTGCTTTCTCACAGTTCGAGCGGGGAACGTTGTGTGATAGCCAGGCGAGCGTTGCAGAGCTATTTTTATTATGGATGGATGCGATTAGCGAGGCTTCGGCTAAAGCCGCCGCCTCGCAGTGTAAGGCGTTGACAAAATTCCACTTTTGAAAACGCACCTAACTTGACGGCCGTAGCGACGGCGCAACGGCGCGCTGCTGGAACTAATCGCGGAGGTCATGAATTAGTGAAGTTAACCAGCACGAAGGACAAATATGAAAAACACAAGTACAACAGGACCATTGTAGAAAAGAAATAAAGGCCGACCACAATAAAAACACTAAAACAAACAAGACGTTTCGGCTCCCGCACGAGAGCCCTGTTCATAATCATTGTGAACAAGGCTCCCGTGCGGGAGCCGGAACATCTTGTTTGTTTTAAAGTGTTTTTTATTGTGGTCGCCGTTTGTTCCTTTTCTGCAATGCCGCCTCCCGACCAGACGAGATTCCCTCAAACCCTGGATTTCACAACAGGACCAGTGCAGGATCAGCACTGGTCCTGGTGTACTTGTGTCTTTCGTCTTTGTCCTTCGTGCTGGTTAACGTCGAAAATGTCGCACCAACTTACCTAGATAAGAACACTCCTAAGCCACGCATTACTACACTCTACCGCTCCCAGACGGCGACACCACCTCGCGAATCAAGAGCACTGTAAGAGGGAAGTGTGAGAGATAAAAGGCGCGCTCGATAAGCCTTCTGCATGTGTGACCATGGCGCAGTGGTTAGAGCGACCGTCACCTTTCATTGTGCTCCGAGGTGGTCGACTCCCGCCTACGGAAGTTTTTTCTTTATGTTTTTTTTTCTTTGCCATCTGATCGTGTGCATTTTGCTGACGTATTTCTGTGACGGAAATATGTCATGAAAGTCTTGGTGGACCCCGGCATAAAACACTTTCGTGTTAAAAAACCCTTAGCAATTGAAATTATTGTTACCCATACAACAGAAGTTGATACACTTAAGCCAACAAAAAAACCGCGAAGGCTAGAAAGATCTAGACAATGGAATCCAGAATTAACAAGAGAACATAAAAATGTTCAATAATGATTGGCAAACGATATCCGCGTGACCTTCATTTGAGTGAAATCTAAACAGAAATGACTCATCAAAACAGATCAGTTTTTTTATGTGAAACATAGTAGCCTCGGTTTCTAATGTCGACCCAGATAGGAGGCGGTGTAGATGAGAAAGTTACAATTTGAACACCTAGCACAAAAAGGAAAGCGCGCGAAGAGCGCATTTGTGCGCGGTCATGGAGTTGAGACACGGAGAGGAGAGTTCGCCAATAGGAGCTCGCGATGGTGTCGAAGTTCGAAGGAGTGTAACAGAGATTTGCACAGCGGTCGTCTTCCTCTAAATCTCATGCCGGGTTTGGTATGATGGAATAGCGATGATATGCCATTGCGAGACTAGAAGAATCATGAAACGAGGGAAAATGAACCGGGAAACGTGAGACGTCAATAGTAATACTTGAGAAAATAACCTGGTAATCGGCACACAATGGCGATATACAGAAAAGCAATAGCATGTCGGAGGAAAGCACCAGCGTTGCTGTTTAGCCCGCCTTCACGATGTGGAGCAGCAACCACTTATTCCTCGCGTGTCCTTACGCTCCTTCCTCCTGGTTACAGCACTGGCTGTGTTTGGAGCATATAACACCTTGCGTCTTTAAACACTGATTTAAAGAATACAAGCTCTTTGTTCATATGTGTAAAATAAAGCCTACTTGCTCACTTGGAAAAATCTGCGCGAACACGACGAATACACAAGACGAGAAGGACACAGTACGAGTGCTGTCTAACAACTGAAGTTTATTGAAACAAAAAACGAACGCACGAAAACCAACACCATGCTGCGCAGGCATACTCGCCCACCTCTCTACCAACTCACCCACCTCTCTAGCCTACTTGCTCGAACGCCCACCTGTGTCAGGCATTCATGCTAAAGATCCTTCCGCTACCCCTACGGGGTCTTACACCGCAGTTTGGCGGACTTGAAAAAAAAAGAAACGCTAGCTCAGATTCGGCGCTATATTTTCTTCGTCCATGCCTCTTGAAGTGTTAGATGTAGCCAGAAAACCGGACATTTTTCGTCTAGTTTCCTGGATATAGCCAGCATTTAGCCAGGACCTGAGTGCAGTGTGCAAGGTGTGCATACCATTGGGTGAGCAACAGTATTGGTGTGAGGCATTGAAGACAAGCACGCCCAGTGAAGTTCTGTAGAAACGGGCCTAAGCTTTAGGATTAAATAAAGCCACTCAGCGTGAGCTGGGGAAGGGGGCTATACGCTGAAATGAGTACGTCATTGGCAGTGTGAGATTTGAGTGTGCAAGAGTTCGCCTGGCAATACATGCGAGCATATGTGCGAGTGTGAATGTTACCCTGAAGCTATACTTAATGCTTCCCTTGACGTAAATCTGTGAGGCTTTCTATAATTCTGGCTTGTATGAGCGCAAAAAAAAACGCCTTAGCAAACAATGTTATGCCAATTGCGACAAGTTGAGAATGCCTTCAATCGGAAGCTGAGCGTCACGACTGCATTCGATTTTACTGACCATTAAGATAGCTGTCTTAGTCTTATCGTAGTGAGCTTTTTGTCTCGAAAAACAGGCCAAAATTTACGTCGTTTCCATAGGCTCCCATTGTACGATCTTTACCTGCTCTGGAAACAAAGTTGAAGCTTACCACAACCTGACCTCTGCAGTCGTCCGGTCCGTTTTGGTTCCGAGAAGCGCTTTGTGGTCTGCGTTTTTACCATTCGCCCTCTGCGCAGAATTATTCGCGAAAAACTCGCTCATTCCATTGAAAACACGTTAGCTTCCCGCGGCGGCCGCAAGGGGCGCTGGTTGTTATGTGTCCAAAAAGTTGGTGGAACAAAGAAATCCGGGAGGCGATCGAGAAGCGACATGAGGCATCACGGGAGCACAGACAGGCAAAAAAGGAGAAGCGGCCACAAGACGAAGTCAACCAAATATGGGAAATATATTTAGAGCAAATATCCATTGTGCAGAAATTAGTCGAGGCAAAAATTAAAGGTGAAAGTGAACGCTAGATGACAGAGATTCGCGAAAAGAAGAAGGCCGCGCCTAGGATATTTTGGAGCCACCTAAAAGCGCTGGGTAGGAAGTCTGTCACAATGCAACAACATATGGTAGATGAAGGAGGAAATAAATTGGAAGGATATGAAGCGCTAGGTTACATCCGAAAGATAAGAGCCGATTCGTTTAAAAAGGTCCCCCAGGGGATTCCCCCGTTGAGTAAAAGTACGCAAAGGAGTGCAACCGACGAAGATGTAGTACTAGAGAATTTCAATTGGAAGAAGGCTGAAGGAAAAATTCCTAAGCGCACTACTCCGGGCTTAGATGGGGTTCCCGTCAGCCTCATTAACGAACTCGGACATAACACCAAAGAAGCACTGCTGAAAGCCGTAGAAAAGTGCTTACAGGAGAGGGAAATACCAGACAGTTGGCGAAAAAGTCAAATGAACTTAATCTATAAAGGCAAGGGAGAAAAGGATAACATTCGCTCGTATAGACCGCTAACAATTACATCGGTGCTATACAGGTTGGCGATGCAGGCAGTAAAATTAAAAATAGAAGCGTGGGTAGAACAAAATGATATTTGGGAGAACTTCAGAATGGATTTCGAATCGACAGGCGGTTAGACGATAATCTGTTTGTTCTTACCCAGTGTATAGAAATATCTAAAATAGAAAACAGGCCCTTATACGTAGCTTATCTAGATATCACCGGGGCGTATGACAACGTTAATCAGGAAATTTTGTGGGATATATTGAAGGAAGTGGGCATAGGTGACGACTGTGTACAGCTTTTGAGGGAAATATACCGAGAAAATACAGTTTGTATAGAATGGGAAGGAATAAGTAGCAAGGACAGCGTTGAAATTAGCAAGGGGCTGAGACAGGGATGCCCTTTGTCCCCGCTGTTATTCATGCTGTACATGGCGAGGATGGAAAAAGCGCCAGAAGGTAGCAACATTGGATTTAATTTGTCACACAAACAGGGCGGCGTGATGATTTAGCACAAGCTTCCAGGATTATTTTATGCTGACGATATTGTCTTATTTGCTGACACTCGAGAGGATATACAGCAGCTGGTGGATATATGCGGAAGGGCATAGGAAGCTCTAGGACTAGGATTCAGTGTAACAAAATGTGGATTGATGGTATTCAATGATCACGGAGACCATACGGTCTTAATACAGGGCCAAAAAATACTGAGGGTAAGCGAGTACAAGTACCTCGGAGTATGGGTAAATGAGGGGGATAGATATATGGAGGTACAAGAGAAAGCATCGGTAGCAAAGGGAAAGAGGAATGCTGCAATTATGAAGCACAGAGCTTTATGGGGATACAATAGGTACGAGGTGCTTCGAGGGCTGTGGAAGGGTGTGATGGTTCCGGGGCTTACATTTGGGAACTCAGTGGTGTGCATGAAGTCAGATGTACAATCAGGAATGCATGTAAATCAAAGGACGGTGGGCCGCCTCGCGTTGGGCGCTCACGGGAAGACGACAAATGAGGCGGTAAAGGGTGATATGGGATGGACAGGCTTTGAAGTGAGGGAAGCGCAGAGCAAAATGAGATTCGAAGAGAGGCTGAGGAAAATGAAGAAGAGTAGATGGGCAGAGAAGGTTTTCAGGTATTTGTATAGAAAAAGCGTTGACACGCAGTGGAGAAAAAGAACTAGGAGGCTCACCAGTAAATATACGGCTGGCAGTGCGGGCGATATGGCAACAAGGAGCATTAAGCGGAAGGTCAGAGAGGCGGAGAGGACTTATTGGATGGCAGAAGCCGGCTCTGAGTAACTACCGAAAGGGAAAAAACGAAATAAAGAGGGAAAGGTTTTATGATAATTCAAGGGGAAGCGCTTTACTGTTTGAAGCAAGGTCGGGCTGCCTTAGAACGCGTAGTTATAAAGCGAGATGCAGTAACGAAGAAGAACAATGTACATGCTGCGTGGGAACTAAGGAAACGATGGAACATGTACTGATTGAATGTGGCGATATTCACCCAGGGATACGTGTGGGCACGAGTCTACATGAAGCCTTGGGTTTTAGGGACAACAATGGAAAGCTGAACACGCCCGCGATAGAAATAAGTAAGAGACGGTTAGAGTATTGGTGGCAGAAAAGTAGAGATAAAGTACAAAAATAAATAATTGGGGAAAAAAAAAGGTCATTCTGCCTTAAGAGGCAGAGAGATGGACCGTGAATTTATATTTTTTGGTATAATAACATAGATTTAATCAATGTAGATAAGGCATTAGGACAACATGAAACAAGGAAGTTTTTTTTTCTTTCTTTTTTTTTTTCGCCTTCGAGCCTGGTGGCAGACATGTCACCGCCCCGTTATAAAGGGGACGCTCATAGCATCCATCCATCCAGGAATGTCTGAACAGGTCATTATCGCCGGTGACTCAAATTTAGTCCGATTGCGCAGCGGCAATCAAGGAGAGGGTGAAAGGCGATAAGAGAGTGTCGATAGGGACGTTCCCAGGACATACGCTGGGGTCAGTCGTGAGGCAAGCGAGTGAAAAACTCGCAGCCAAAGCTAACAGACGTAACCTCCCGGTAATTGCGGGAGGGCTCAATGACGTCTTGAACAAAGAATCGTCAGGACTAGCGACGACCATGGTGAAAGGGGTCGAGGACATGCGCGCTGTGTCCCCCCAGGTGAAAATTGTAGTACGCACAGTACCGGAAGTACCAGTGCGCAACGGCAACTTATAAAGAGCGGTTGTCGGCGCAAACTGAGAGATATGGCGAATTAGTCGAGAGAAGGGTTTCGAGGTAGTGGATATAAACAGGGAGGTGCACAGGTGGGGTGGTTTCCAAAGAGACAGAATTCACTTCGATAAGAGGCTTGGTAATGAGGTGGGCTGGTGACTGGCAGGACGCGCAGTAGCTTTTTTGCGGGGCACACAGGCCCTTCGGAGTCCAGCGTAGCTAGTAAGAGGGAAAACAACCAGGAGGACGCTTTGACAGGTAGTATTGCGAAAAACCAGAAAAAATGTAAAAGAAAAAGGGAGAAGGCGCGTGCTGCAATTAGTTACATAAACATGCATGATGGCAGAAAAAACGCAAAATGGTTAGAGATTGAGGAGCAGGTAAACAAAGAACAGACAGGCGTTTATGCGGTTACAGAAACACACCTTAGACACTTGGAGGAGCCACAACATATTGAAAATTATGTTTGGGAAGGGTGTAACAGGATTATATCAGAAAGTAAAGGTGGGGGTGTAGGAACGCTAATTCACCGCGGCGCCAAATGGGTTAGAGTGAAACAGACGTGTTCAGGGCACCTCTGGGTTTTGGGCACAGTAGGTGGAAAGGAAACGTGGCTAGGGGTAGCCTACTTGTGGGCGGGGAATAACTACCGAGAAAAGAATCAGAAGATAGTGGATTGCATGAGTGCGGATTTTAAGGAATTCGGTAATGGGGCCAAAATCATCCTTCTAGGGGACATGAATGCCCACATACATGATCTTGACGAATATTCAGACAAGAATGGGAAGTTATTACTAGATCTCTGCGAGCAAAATAGTCTGGAGATGGTTAACACGGGGCCTAAATGTGACGGCCAGATCACGTGGGAAGTCGGAAACAAACAATCAAGTATTGATTACTGTCTCATGTAGGAAGGAATTTATCACAAACTGAGAGAAATGAGAATAGACGAGGAAGGGATTAAAAGCTTGGGTAGTGATCATAAACGAATAACATTACAAATGGGATATAAAACTGGAAATCAGAGCAAAGAATCAAAGTCTGGCAGCTCGTATTGAACTGACAAACAAATAATAAATATGGCCGCAAGAGTCGAGGAAGAAGTAGGCAAAACACCAGACAAGGACTGGGAGTACAGTGAGCTATTAGATGTAATGACGAAAGAGATAGGGAGAGAGAAGAAAACTATTAGCTGGAAAGGAAAGAAGAAGCCAAAAAGTTGGTGGACCAGGGAAATCCGGGAAGCGATCGAGAAGCGACGCGAAGCATCACGGGAGCATAGAAAGGCAAAAATGGAGAAGCGGCCGCAGCACGAAGTCAAGAAAATATGGGAAATATATTTAGACAAAAAAATCGTTGTACAGAAATTGGTCGAGGCAAAAATTAAAGGCTAAAGTGAACGTTTGGTGACTGAGATTCACGAAAAAAAGGAGGCCGCGCCTAGGATATTTTGGAGCCACATAAAGGCGCTAGGTAGGAAGTCTGTCACAATGCAACAATATAGTGTAGATGAAGGAGGAAATCAATTGGAAGGGTACGAAGCGCTAGGTTACATCCGAAAGGTAACAGCCGATTCGTTTAAAAAGAGCGTCCAGGGGATTACCCCGGTGAGTAAAAGTGTGGCGGAGAGAGCAACAGAGAAAGAGCTGGTACTTGAGAACTTCAACTGGAAAAAGGCCGAAGTCAATACTCCAAAGCGCACTGCCGCGGGTTTAGATGGGGTTCCCGTTAGCCTCATAAACGAACTAGGACATAACACTAAAGAAGCATTGTTGATAGCCGTAGAAAAATGCTTAAAGGACAGACAAATACCGGACAGTTGGCGGAAAAGCAGAATGAATTTAATCTATAAAGGCAAGGGAGAAAAGGATAACATTCGCTCGCATAGACCACTAACCATTACATTGGTACAACACAGGTTGGCGATGCAAGCAGTAAAAATGAAAATAAAAACATGGGCAGAACATAACGATATTTTCGGAGAACTTCAGAACGGATTTGGAGTCGACAGGCGGTTAGACGATAACCTGTTTGTTCTCACTCACTGTACAGAAATATCTAAAATAGAAAATAGGCCATTTAATCGCTCTTCCAGACATCACTGGGGCATAAGACAATGTTAATCAGAAAATTTTGTGGGATATATTGAAAGAAGCGGGCATAGGGGACGACTGCATACAGCTCTTGAGGGAGATATTCCGAGAAAATACAGTTTGCATGGAATAGGAAGGAATGAGTAGCAAAGAGAACGTTGAGATTAGCAAGGGGCTGAGACAGGGATGTCCTTTGTCCCCGCTGTTATTCATGCTTTACATGGTGAGTATGAAAAAAGCACTAGAAGGTAGCAACATTGCTTTTAATTTGTCACACAAACAGGGCGGCGTGATGATTGAGCAGAAGCTTCCAGGTTTATTTTATGCTGACGATATCGTCTTATTTGCCGACAGTCGAGATGATATACAGCGGCTGGCGGATATATGCGGAAGGGAAGGTGAAGCTCTTGGAATAAGATTTAGTGTAACAAAGTGTGGATTGATGGTATTCAATGATGCCTATGATCAGACGGTGTCAATACAGGCCAAGAAATACCGAGGCCAAGCGAATACAAGTACCTTGGAGTATGGGTAAATGAGAATGATAGGTACATGGAGGCACAGGAAAAAGCCTCGGCAGCAAAAGGAAAGAGAAATGCTGCAATAATATAGCACAGAGCGTTGTGGGGATACAAAAATACAGCAGATCCCACCCACTGTGGTAATTGATGTAATGCGAACCAGCCGGCAGAGAGCTGCTACATCGCCTTGTTCGTCTTGGAGACGAGTGAAGTCAACCATGTCATGGCATCTAGTTCACTATATAGCATGTTTGACATGCATGCATGCATGTACAATCCAGTATATGCCATGCTAATGAAACGTATGTTCTGGAATATACAATGCATGACCTGTCATTTATGTTCATGACACACTAGTGTCACGCCATACAAATTTTGGCATATATCCCGTTAAGAAAGCGGCCGGAAGCGCACCATGACAGTGTTATGTAAATTATGGCGTACATGACATGCATGTCATGATATTCATATTAGAGCACTGCACGGGCCCGGCCCAGCCCGCGGGCTGGGCTCGGGCTTGAAAGTTCGGGCCCGGGCCGGGCCCGGGCTTGAAGCTGCGGGCCTGGGCCGGGCCCGGGCTTGAGGCTGCGAGCCGGCCCGGACTCGGGCCCACTCATAAGGCCTAAGTCGGGCCTTCGAGCACAAGCAAACGTTGTGCACTGCATGGTCTTAGGCATTCTGTTCCAAGCTGAAGTGACACGTGCAAAGATCTGGCGCTTAGTAGAGCTTAGAAGGGTGAAACCTTTTATCTGGAATAGCCTCAAGTATGGTGTGTAGCAGCTTGATTATTTAATTATATTGTACATAGCGATTACGTTTCCGTGACCAAGTTAGAGTATGAACGATTTACATTTCATCTGTTTTTGGTGGCTGTTCTTCATATATAACGTCAACGTTTTTTATCTTGCGGCAAGAAATTATTAATCGAGCCTCGTTTAAACAATTGTGTAATTTGTTTCCAACGCGAGTGTAGAAAATAGCATTAAAGAAAATGTCCCGGGTATGCTTCTCTCCGCTTTTTCATGTTAGTTGTACACTTCTTTTAAATAAATTTTGTTTCGATGTTTTATTTTCACTAAACTGTTATTGTAATGACTTGCCATGTGCCATAGAGGCAACATTTCATTTATATTCCTTGGTATTATTCCCGCCAAAACCATGATAATATTACGAGGCACGCCGTAATGGGGACCGGATTAATTTCGACCACCTGGAGTTCTTTAACGTTCACCTAACGATAAGTACACGGGTGTTCTTGCATTTCGCCCCCAGCAAAATGCGGCCTCCGTGGCCGCGGGAATCGGACCCGCATCCTGGGACTTAACAGCGAAACAGCTTAACCGCTGAGCTACCACCGCGGGCAAAGCAACATTTCGATGCATGTCCACACCGGATTTTCCGCGCGATCGCCCGCTACAAAGCGCAAGGTATCATTAATAATCATCATCAACAACTAATATCCTCTAGCCGACCCGGTCCGGGCTTGGTCATGAACACGTGCGCGCTGGATATGTTTAGTAATGAACGCCCGGGTCCGGGACGGGCCCGGGCTTGGAACCACGGGCCCGGGCCGGGCTCGGGTTGGGTTCGGTCATGTACGCCCGCGCCCGGGCTAGGCCCGGCCTTGGAAAAACGGGCTCGGGCCGGGCCGGGCTTTGAAAAGCGGGCTCGGGCTGGGCTCGGGCTTCATAAAGCGGGCCCGGGCCGGGCCCGGGCCGAAAAATCAGGCCTGTGCAGTGCTCTAATTCATGTTACCACCTCATTTATGTTCGCCATACAGTCTCGTCGCGCAATACAAATTTAAGTGTATATCAAGCGAGCGAAATGGCCGTGAGGGCACCATGAGCGTGGCATGTAAATTACGTCATACATGACTTGCCTGTCATGATTTTCAAGTTTCCACCTCTCATTTACTTTCATCATAAAGTCGCGTCGCGCAATAACAATTTTGATGCATATCACGCTAGCGAAACGGCAACGATCGGGCAATGAGCATGGTATGTAAATCATGTCGTACATAACTTGCGTGTCATGATTTTCACGTTATCACTTCTGATTTACGTTCATCATACAGTCGCGTCGCGCAATACCAGTTTTGATGCATATCACGCTAGCGAAACGGCAACAATCGGACAATGAGCGCGGCATGTCAATAATGTCGTGCATGACTTGCATGTCATGATTTTGACATTATCACTTCTGATTTACGTTCATCATTCCGTTCCGTGTTCTTGCGCTACCCAGTCGAAGTAATGCAACTTTACCAACCTGCCCAACTTGCCGCACTTATCAGTTCATCATACCGTCTCATCGCGTAATACCAATAATGGTGTATATCAAGCGAGCGAAATGGCCGCGAGGGCACCATGAGCGTGGCATGTAAATCATGTCGTACATAATTTGCATATCGTGATTTTCATGTTACCATGTGTCAGTTATGTTCGTCATACAGAAATGTCTCATCATACCAGTTTTGGTATGTATCCATTCATTTAAACGGCCACGGGCGCCCCGAGACCATATAATCTAAATCATGCTGTACGTGGCATGCTTGTCATGATTTGCATATTAGGACCTGCCGATTGTGTTCGTCATACACTATTGTGACGCCATACCAATTTTGGTATATATAAAATTAACGAAACGGCCGCAAGAGCCCCAAGACCATGGCATGTAAATCATGCTGTTCATGACATGCATATCATGATTGTCATGTTATGACCTGGCATTTATGTTCGTAATACGGTCATGTTGTGTCATACCAATTTTGGTATACATCCCATTAATGAAACGGCCAGGAGAGCTCAAAGTCGTAGGCGGCTAGATAGATAGATAGATAGACAGATAGATAGACAGACAGATAGATAAATAGATAGATACGCTCAAAGTCGCACAAGTTCGCTAAGAAATGCTTTGCATTTAATAGGTACGAGGGGCTTCGAGGTCCGCGGAAACGTGTGATGGTTCCGGTGCATACTTTTGGGAACTCAGTGGTGTGCATGAGGGCAGAGGTGCAATCGGGAATGAATGTAAATTAAAGGACTGTGGGACGCCTCGCCTTGGGTGCTCTCGGGAAGACGACAAATGAGGCTGTAAAGGGCGATATGGGACGGGCAGGTTTTGAGGCGAGGGGAGCTCAGAGCAAAATGAGATTCGAAGAGAGGCTGAGAAATATGAAGGAGAGTAGATGGGCAGAGAAGGTTTTCAGGTATTTGTATAGGAAGAGTGTGGACACACAGTGAAGAAAAAGAAATAAGAGGCTCACTTGTAAATATACGGCTGGTAGTGTAAGCAATATGTCAACAAACAGCGTTAAGCGAAAAGTCAGAGAGGCGGAGAGGATTTACTGGACGGCAGCTATGGAGAAAAAACCGGCTGTGAGTAACTATCGAAAGGGCGAAAATGAAATAAGGAGGGAGGCATTTTACGATAATTCAAGGGGAAGCGCTACACTGTTTGAAGAGAGATCGGGTTGCCTTAGAACACGTAGTTATAAAGCGAGATCCAGTAAAGAAGAGCAATGCACATGCTGCGGGGAAGGAAACGGCGGAGCATATTCTGATTGAATGTGGAGATATCCACCCAGGTGTACGTTTGGGCACGAGCCTACATGAAGTCTTGGGTTTTAGGGACAACAATGGAAAGCTGAACACACCCGCGATTGAAATAAGGAAGAGACGGTTAGAGTAATGGTGGCAGAAAATTTGGAGAGAAAGGACAAAAATAAATATTGGGAAAAAATACGGACAGTAAAGGGCAGAGAACTGGGCTGAGAATTTACGTTTTTTTCCTGTAGTAAGATAGATTTTATGGAAGTAGAGTCATTAGGCCAACATAAAAAAAAGAAAAGAAAACAGGAAAGAGATTTTTTTGTCGAGCCAGGTGGCACACTCTTCACCGCCCCATTATAAAAGGGACGCTCATAGCATCCATCCATCCATCCATCCATCCATCCATCCATCCATCCATCCATCCATCCATCCATCCATCCATCCATCCATCCATCCGTCCGTCCATCCATCCATCCATCCATCCATCCATCCATCCATCCATCCATCCATCCATCCATCCATCCATCCATCCATCCATCCATCCATCCATCCATCCGTCCGTCCATCCGTCCGTCCATCCATCCATCCATCCATCCATCTATCCATCCATCCATCCATCCATCCATCCATCCATCCATCCATCCAGAAAAAATCCCGCCATATCCACGAAGTGAATGATGACTGAGGAGCTGGCTCGGAGATAATTGGGTAAACCGTGAATGCTCCGTACAATTCCTCTACTGCCATATAAAGACGTCACACGTTGTTATAGTAGCGATTGTGGTCAGGTTGTCGGGTCAGGTTGTCGGATTGTAGGATTATGGATTACCAACTAGCCCGAAGCAACGCCTTGCTCAGGTTGTCGAACCACAAGCGGTCGCAGACCTTGCAGCTGTGGCCAAACGTGTGGTCGAGGAAATCGAGGAAATGTGGTTTTGCCTGCGTTAGTCTCATCGTCAAGGCGCTCGAAGGACAAGACGAAGAAGACTTCTCTTTCACGCGAGCGTGCCCATGCTACAGTTGGCTATGCTATATGTGGTTTTGCCTGCGTTAATATCATCATCATGGCGCTCGAAGAAAATGGGGAAGATGACTTCTCTTTCGCAGGCGCCGGTAGCGGTCGCGTCTTGAACTAAGGTTACGCTTACGACGCGGGACTTTGCCCCAGCTTAAGAACCTGGCGAGCCAGTTCCTAAAAAGCGTGACAATGTTGGATTCTAGTGAATCTCCGTCCGAATGAGCACAGCCGAGTGGACTCGTAGTGAACGTGAGTACAAGAGAGTCCGGCTGAGTCTGGGTTTTGCGACCAGCTTTTATCCCGGTGAGTACGACCGAGTAGATTCTGGTTGGCCCATCTTAGCAAACGTTTTGTCAGTCTGTTCATGGTGCCGTGACAGCATATCCACTTGGGGACACTAAAGTGAAACAATAAATTAGTCTAGACTGATCAATTCTATTCTGAAAACCGTAGTGTCGTTGGTATCAACACCATCGGTTTATAAGTAGTTGAGAAAATCAGTATCAAAAGTATCACTTTGAAGTTTCCCGTCGAAATCTCCGTGGGGACGTCACGGATTTCAGTGTTTTTTTGTATTTTGGCCACATTGGCTCAACGAACTTTCCTGAAACTTGATATCTTAGGTATTTCGCTGACACAGAAGACAGTGAACTTGATTTTTACCGATTAGGAACTACGTAAGTCCTAGATGACGTCATCAAAATCTCTGACGTCATGGTGACTGGAGAGGGAACTTCGAGGTGGCCTCTGCACCCGAATTTTCTTTTAACAGCGAACCTGTTTAGGAAATCGTTCCTTGTCCGGCGAACCAAAAAACTATCATCATCCCAAACGGGCATGTGCCACACAAACTGGGTAAATCCCACTACTCACCACTGGTCCGCTAAAATGAAGGCTAGCCCAACAAATGGCTGCGAAGCGTTGGCGGCGATCTGGCGGCGCCCAGTACGTACAACGAGAGAATACTAGGGAACGGGAAAGGCAACGGCGGCTGCGACAACACTCCGAAGCTATGGAAGGCCTACGCCAACGACGACGGTTTCGTAGATCTACAAGATGTGCGAACGCTTTGGTTTCAGCGCAAGGTTCTGTCTCTGCAGTTTGGACACCCGTGTCCTGTCTGTGACTGTATCTGGATGAACTCGAACCTCTCTGCGCTGAGAATCAACGTAGATACAACCTAGCGTCACCTAGCTAAACCCTAGCAACGATTTAGTAAAGTTCAGCCCTCCTCCATTTAATTCAAATTTTTTGCGCATTTCGGTTACCACGGTTTCAGCTGCAAAGTATCAAGTAATCGTCCACATAACGAAAAACCTTAATAATAGAATTACCTAAGGCGCGTTCCAAAAGTTTGTCAATCTTGCTAAGGTATAAATCACTAGGAACTGGAGCAACATTAGAACCCATACGTATTCCTGATTTCTGCACATAAACGCCTTCCTTCCAACCTACCAGCGTAGACTTTAAATGCATGGAAAGAATTACCACAAAAGCCCCCGTAGAAACACCACATTTATCGGTAAAACCGACTCGTGCCCTTGTTTATGTGCAGAAATCAGGGTTATGTATAGGTTCTAAGGTTGCTCGGGTTCTTACTGATTTATTCCTTAGGAAGATTAATTCTATTATTAAGGTTTTTCGTTATGTGGACGATTACTTGATTTTCATTAGTCGTGACTACTTTGAAACCATGGTATCCTCAGTAAGCGAAAAATTTGAATTAAATATAGCAGGGCTGAACTTTACTGAGAGGTGCCTCAGAATAATAGAATACAATTTTTACACATTTCCCTATCGTTTCAGAAGAACCACGTATGCTGGCAGTATTCTCCTAGGTCTTCAAAACTGCTGTTAAATTATTAAAGAAGTCCATTATGTTGAGTCCGAGCATGGTCGCAGAAAGCGATAGGAAGAAACCTGTCGTGGGTATAGCGTACATTCATTGCGTATCTCACAGGCTAAAGAAAGTAGGAAGTAGATACGGCGTTAATGTTGTTTTCACGGCTGCCAATAAGCTAGGTAAGATTTGTGCCGCTGCGCAGAGGAAGAATGAGCGAGTAAAAGACAAGAAGCGGACCGATATTTGTTTCGTAAAACACACCAACAAATTCACTGATTGCCGTACGAGTGTGGTGATAAGATCCCTTTCAGCTGCGGCCGCTTCTACGTAGGACAGACGGGCCGATGCATCAACCAGAGATTGTTGGAACATAAGACATCGCTTACAGGAGGCTCACCTTCTAATCTGTCTTTACATTGTCGAGATTGTAAGCGCACGCCAAAATTTGATGAACGCGCAGTGTTGTACCGGCATAGAAATGAAGAAACGCGCCTGATGATTGAAGCATGGCATATCGAGAATAGTGGTAGCGCATGCGTGAGCCAACCATCGATTAACTTGCATAAAGATGAAATCAAATGCCTTAACAGTTATCTTCCACGTAGACCCCCACGCGTGCCGGATTGATAGGTTCGCCTGTTGCATGGGCATGCGCAGATAAGTTTTCGTGCCTTCTTTCTTTTCCGCCGTTGTGCGTCTCTTCAGTTGTTAGTCGACGTTTGTGGTGTCCTGACTTCTTTCTTGTGTCCGTGTTTGCACGCCTTGTCTTTTTAGAGTTGAATACTTACCAACTAGCTTAGCTCTCTGTCATTTTTAATCTTCGCAATCGTCCAGCTTCGCTGTTTCAAGCCTTGCGCGGCTTAGTGCAAGTGTGGTGAACTCTAAATGCGCCGCAGTGCAGCCGTGGCGCTGCCAGCGTGAGGAAGAACGACATTCCCTTTCCTCCCTCTGCGCCGTAACAAAGGCACGAAGGAGGCGCGGAGAGGGAGAGAAGGAAAACCAGTTCGCCGAGAAATAAAGTTAGTTGGTACCGAGACTCTCAACAACATGCCTCGTCTCTGCGTCGCTCACGCGTGCCAACAATTGGTGACCCGCAGTCCCGAACATGGAACACCACGACGCCGTCGCCAGCCCGACAGTAGCTGTGTTAGACGTGAAGCTTCCTCCCTTTTGTACCAGCGACCCGGCACTTTGGTTCGCCCAAGTAGAATCGCAGTTCGCCGCCCGCCGTATCACCGCCGACCACACCAAGTACCACCACGTGGTCGCCAACATCCCACCTGCCACAGCGAGCGAGGTGCGCGACATTCTGCTTGCCCCACCAGCCGAAGATGCCTATCGAGTGCTCAAAGAGACGCTGATTCGCCGTCTAACCCCTTCGGAGCCGGAGCGCCTGCAGCAGCTGCTACGCGAGAACGAACTGTGCGACCGCCGACCCAGCCAATTGTTGCGTCACATGCAGCAACTAGCGGGCTGCACAGCAGGTCTCGACAGTCGCCTGGTGCAGGAGCTTTTCCTTCAAAGACTGCCCGCAACCGTGCGGATAGGCGTCACGGCCTCCGGAGAGACGGACATTTCCAAGATCGCCGAAATGGCTGACCGACTCATGGCCGTCGCCACGCCAGCAGTTGCCACGGTGCTCGCCGAAGCCTCGCCCTCTCCCGCCTTGTTGGAGATTCGTGCGGAAATTTCTCGCCTCGCCGACACCGTCGCGGCGCTGCAGTCAAGCGGAAGCCAAAGCACACGGCGGAGTGCTACACAACAACAGCGGCAGCTGTGCTGGTACCACCGTAAGTTCGGTGATACTGCACGGAAATGCGTGCCGCCGTGCGAGAAATCGGGAAACGCGCCGAGCCAGCACTGACGGCGACAAGTGCCACCGGCTCAGCGGAAAGTCGCCCGTCGGTCTTCTTCCTGACTGATCGCGAGAAAGGCACCCGTTTCCTGGTCGACACTGGGGCAGAAGTGAGCGTTGTGCCGGCGTCGCCAGCCGATCGCAAAGGCCCGTGTTCGTCACCGTTGCAAGCTGTAAATAACACGACGATACCGGCGTACGGGCACCGCTCACTCTCGCTGGACCTGGGCTTCAAGAGGATATTTCGGTGGATATTTGTGGTAGCTGACGTAAAATTTGCTATCCTGGGAGCAGACTTCTTGCGTCACTTTGGACTGCTTTTTGCTGTACGCAACCGGCGTATACATGATCCCCTCTCACAAGCAGAAGTGTGCGGAAAGCGTCTAAGCATCCGCCTCTCAGCCCTACACTCGTGATACCACCGGGCACCGCCCGTTTTACGGCTATCCTACGCGAGTTCCCCGAGCTGACGCGGCCGCCACAGACCGGCGGGGTCGTCACACACAATGTATGTCACCACATTTCCACCACAGGGCCCCCGGTTTAAGCACGCCCACGCCGCCTGTCCCCCCAGAAGCTACAAGTAGCACGACAGGAGTTCCACCACATGCTCGAGCTCGGCATAATCCGCCCATCCGCAAGCCCTTGGGCATCTCCACTACACATGGTGCCAAAGTCTACACCAGGAGACTGGCGGCCCTGCGGGGATTATCGAGCCCTCAACCGAGCAACCGTGCCCGACCGTTATCCGCTACCTCATATTCACGACGTCACGGCCAACCTGCATGGTGCGACACTGTTCTCCAAGATCGACCTCGTACGTGCCTACCATAAAATTTCCATGGCCTCAGAAGACATCCCGAAGACGGCGATAACAACGCCATTCGGCCTGTTCGAGTTCCTCCGCATGCCTTTCGGCTTGAGAAACTCCGGACAGACATTCCAGCGCTTTATTAACGGCGTTTTGCACGGCCTCGACTTCTGTCATGCGTACCTCGACGATCTACTCATCGCAAGCAGCACACCAGATGAACATGAGGTGCATCTGCGATCCGTGTTTCAGCGCCTGGCAGAGCATGGAATACTGGTGAACACGGACAAGTCTGAGTTTGGGGTGCACAAGCTGACGTTTCTTGGCCACGTCATCTCGAACTCCGGAATTAAACCTCATCCAGACAAGGTTAAAGCTGTCGAGCAGTTCCCACAACCCAGCACTAAACGTCAGCTCCGTGAGTTCCTTGGTCTCGTGAACTACTACCGCCGTTTCATCCCCCAGTGTGCCACTATTCTACAGCCTCTCCACCTCCTGCTGTCGACACACGAAGGTGCCGCTAAGGATACAAAGGATGCCGCTAAGGAGCTCTACTGGACGGAGGGCGCCCAAGCGGCCTTCCAAGAGATCAAGAGACGTCTTGCCGACGCCGCGCTTCTCACTTACCCGCAACCGGGAGTTCCGCAGTGCGTCATGGTCGACGCATCGAACGTAGCTGTGGGGTGCCGCACTTCAACAACTCATCAAAGGAGTGTGGCGACCAATCGCTTTCTTTTCCCGGAAACTGACATCCACCGAACAGCGGTACAGCACCTTCGGGCGCGAACTGCTGGCCGTCTACGCAACAATCCGGCACTTCCGGCATTACCTAGAAGGTACCGAATTCTTTGTCTTGACGGACCACAAGCCTCTCATGTATGCCTTGCGTTCACTGAATGCTGAGGGGGGCGCCCATACAGCCCGCGAACTGCGGCAGATGTCATACATATCTGAATTTACCACGGACATCCGCCACATCAAAGGAGTCGACAACGCTGTCGCCGATGCCCTTTCGCGCAGCCCGGTCAGCGCCATAACCTGTCCCACAGGAATAGATCTCAGCAAAATGGCGGCTGCTCAACGGGATGACGACGAATTGCGCCGCCTACAAGAAACGTCGACGTCACTAAACCTGCAGTGGTTACCCTTGCCAGGTACAGAAGGGCTTTGCTGCGACACGTCTACTAGCAAGCCACGACCATTTGTGCCCATGCACTTCCGTCGCGAGGTATTCGCATCGCTACACGAGATGTCACACCCGGGAATCCGAGCTACGCAAAAGCTCCTAACGGCACGTTTCGTATGGCCCGGCATCAACCGCGATTCCCGACAATGGACTCGTGAGTGCCTCGCATGCCAGCGCTCCAAGGTACAGCGTCACACCGTGACACCGTTGGAGACGTTTCCCGGGCCAGATGCTCGATTCGACCACATACTCGTCGACATCGTCGGGCCGTTGCCACCCTGTCAGGGCCAAATGTATCTGCTAACTTGTGTTGACCGTTTCACGCGTTGGGCAGAGGCTGTTCCCATGCCAGACATCACAGCCGAAACTGTTGCCCGTGCTTTCGTCAGTCACTGGCTCTGTCGCTTTGGCGTGCCATCATCCATTACAACCGACAGAGGAAGCCAATTCGAGTCCGCATTATTCGCCAGTCTAACAAAGCTCTTCGGTGCTTCGCGCATCAGAACGACTGCCTACCATCCGATGAGTAATGGAATGGTTGAGCGATTCCACCGACAGTTGAAAAGCCGCACTCATGGCAAGCGAAGAACACTCCTGGGTCGAAGCACTGCCCATTGTACTCTGGGGCATACGCACTGCTTTCAAGGCGGACGTCGGCTGCAGCGCTGCAGAACTCGTCTACGGCACAACCCTGCGTCTGCCTGGCGAGTTCTTTGTGCCTGACCAACAACAGACCCACATTCCTGCTGGCGACTACGCATCTCGCCTACGTCACATCATGACAAAACTTCGACCGACACCTCCACGACAGCCCACAGAAAGAAGCATATATGTGAGCAGCGAACTCGAGTCGTGTAGCCACATCTTTCTGCGCAACGATGTAGTGCGAAGATCACTACAAGCACCGTACGACGGACCCTTCAGAGTTCTCCGCCACGGGAGAAAAACGATTACCATCGAAAGGCATGGCCGCCAGGAAGTGGTGTCATTGGACAGAGTTAAGCCGGCACACATGGAGACCAACCAGTCCACGACAGCAACCTCCGCCCTTCCACCGGAAACCTGCCAAACAGCGCCACATCCCACACCAGCGACGGACACCCAAGTGACTGAAAAATATCACACACGCAGTGGAAGACGGACAGGTGCGCCAAATCGCCTCAACCTGTAGCCGCGTTTCATTTCGCTCGTGCTCTCACTAGGGGGGGAGTACTGTGGTGAACTCTAAATGCGCCGCAGTGCAGCCGTGGCGCTGCCAGCGTGAGGAAGAACGACATTCCCTTTCCTCCCTCTGCGCCGTAACAAAGGCACGAAGGAGGCGCGGAGAGGGAGAGAAGGAAAACCAGTTCGCCGAGAAATAAAGTTAGTTGGTACCGAGACTCTCAACAACACGCCTCGTCTCTGCGTCGCTCACGCGTGCCAACACAAGCTTCGCCATTTTTTAAAATGCGAAACATTTCTTAGCGAACTTCTGCGACTTTGAGCGTATCTATCTATCTATCTATCTATCTATCTATCTATCTATCTATCTATCTATCTATCTATCTATCTATCTATCTATCTATCTATCTATCTATCTATCTATCTATCTATCTATCTATCTATCTATCTATCTATCTATCTATCTGTCTGTCTGTCTGTCTGTCTGTCTGTCTGTCTGTCTGTCTGTCTGTCTGTCTGTCTGTCTGTCTGTCTATCTATCTATCTATCTATCTATCTATCTATCTATCTATCTATCTATCTATCTATCTATCTATCTATCTATCTATCTATCTATCTATCTATCTATCTATCTATTTTTTGCGCGTTTTCTTGCTTACCTAGCTTCTCGCAGCGAGAGTTGTGCTTTTGCTATCGTGAAATGCGCCTGTGCTCGTCTGGTCTTCTCTTGTGTTGTGTGGTGTTGCGCCTTTAACGATGGTTCCCACGTGAAATGGTAGTTTACTAATACGAGAAGAATCGTTTATCTCTTTAGTGTCCCTTTAAAAGAGGCTCAATGAAGGCGAATCATACCCTGGTTATTTCGACAGTTTGTCTCGAACCATGGACACCACGGAATAACCAGAGGTCCAATTAGGTTTGTGGAAAAATAGCGACGCAAAATTTTAATTTGTGGCTTCTCCCTCCTTGCGGACGAGACTTTTTCTCTTAATTAACAAAGAATACGTGTTCCCGCAGGGCCTGAAATACCTGCTTATAATCGACATAGTATGGTTCGTCGTCGTGTCATCGCTCGACGCCTTCGCTGCAGCAAATGCCACTGCCTGCACCTTCGGCTTTGTGAAAGAAAAGGTGTGTGCAATTTGAGTGCGCAATCTTCTTTACATAGCTGTCGACAGGATTATTACGATGCGTTTGTTTCGTGCAGCAAAAAGAAAAAAAATGCCCCCACCTCCCCGAAGGGAATCGTGAGGAAATGCGAATGCATTTCTTGCGCCGAGAGTACATGGCGTAGTAAATTTAATGGCGTAAATTAATGACGAGACGTGGATTTGTACCGTAACCATTCATTTACACATTCATCAGCACCTGTTTGTGTTGTCATTGTACCTGACGGCCATAATCTCAGCCTTGTGGTCGCTAAAGTGGTGTACAGTCAAAGGGTCTTTTAGAAGCGAGGACTGCCGTTGCTGTCGCAGTTCTTCGCTGAAGGGCAGGTATCGCTTGAGGAACACATCAACACCGCCCGCTCGGCGAGTGGCAACGGCGCGCGCGCACGCAACAACGTCGTACCGCCGAGCTCCCGCGATGCGAGCGCCCTCACACGCCAGAGCGCGCTCCTCCTCTCCACTCACTCTCCGCTACTCCGACCGCGCCACCTGCTCCGGTTGCTAGGTGCGAGGATAAGCGCGCGCGCCCGCAGCTGTTGGAGGAGAAACATCTGGCGTCTTTCGTTAAGCTGCTGGCGTCTTTTCGTTTTGCTTTAGAAACATCTGGCGTCTTTTCGTTTTGCTTTTAGAAAACATCTGGCGTCTTTCGTTGGTTTATTTAATCAATCAACGGCGTTTTGAACAAAATTTTTATTGTTTAATCACGCACAGGAGAAATCTCACCAGGCACTACCTTGGAGGTAAACAATGGCTGCTAATGGGAATGAGAGACAGAAGAAGTCGGCTTTTAGCTAACACTTACACTTCTACTTCTACTAACGTTTCCTAATGGAACATGCCAATGGCTGCTAATGGGGAATGAGAGACAGAAGAAGTCGGCTTTTAGTTAACGCGCACACTGCGAATTTTTTATTGTTCAACAACGCACAGGAGAAATCTCCCACCGGCACCACCTTGGAGGTCAATATCTAGTACTAGCGTTAAGACTGGTTACGCACTACGACGGGGACGAAAGGGTGCCGCTTTAAGGAGCTTCGCCCCTAAAAATCTTAACGTAGAAACGTGCCTTCTTCGGTCACAGAGCGAAATGAAAGCATAGCAACAACTGCTGGGCCCTTGGTATCCGCAGTTAGAGCGAAAGCGCTGTCATTCGTGGTTCATTTATTGCGCGCTCTGTGGATTGCACTAAAACGATACAAATCGGGGTCATTACCAAACGCTGTGCTGCCAAAAACCGGCGAAAACACAATATCGGATCTTGAAAATTCTTACCAACGGAGCTGCAAACGGGGTACCACTTCGCAAGCTTAGCTCACGTCGAACCTGGGGCCGAATTCACAAAACGATACTCTTTCGTAAGTGCAGTTTCGCTTTTGTCAGCGGGCTTGCCTTTTTTTTTTTTGCCCACAGCTGTGTTTGCATATATATATATATATATTGTAACGAACGAGACACAGAGACAGCACCCGTTCCTGGGCCGGCTGTTGCCGCTACTCATCGAATCATCCGCGGACGGCGTCCATGCCTCTTCGGTGGTTCCAGCGTACGAACTTCCAGGAACCGTGCAACCACTTTCGTCTGAGAATGTGCACGGGCTCCTGTCGTCTGGGAACGTCGCGTACGCTGCCCGTGACACGCATCCCATGCCCAGGACTCTTGCAACCAGTGAGCATCAAAGGTACGCCGTTCAGGCTTCCTTGGACGTGGATGTTGCCGTCGGGAGTACTGCTACCACCGCATACTCCGTGGACGTGAATCCTCGCTCTCTGTGCACCTCATCCGACAGCGCCGCGGAGCTGTTGTGTACCATCGCAGAACACCGCGTCGAGACTAACACCTGGATAGCGCGGTGCACCGAGTTGTATCCTGCCGCTATACCATTATTGTGCGAAATGAATGCCCTGTTTGCTGCAGCTGCCTCACAAGGCTTTGAGTCCAGCTCAGTCCAGAGCCGCAGAGAGCTCCGGTGTGCCCTGACGCAGCTCGCATCCCAACTGGACTCCTTGGCGTCGGCATACTCCCGATTTTCGCCTGGCGCACCACCGTCGCCGGCTATCTGCCAATTACCAGAGTTCCACGGTTTTCAGAACGACGCCGACAACTGGGTGGCGATCGTGAACGCAATGGGAGCTCGCGAGTGCTGGACGGAGCAGCAGAAGTGGTCCGTGGCCATAGACCGCCTTCGAAATGGTGCCGCGGCGTGGCACAGGTACGAAGGCGTGAGGCAGCAATCCTGGGCCGAGTGGAGCACCAGGCTCATAGCTGCCTTTGGACCGATTGACCACCATCTCGCTGCCACCACCCAGTCCAACCTCACCGCTACCGAGGATGGAGCTCTGAAGGTGCACCACCTCGAGGCTGCAACTGCTCTTTGCAGCTCACCTGCAGACAGTGTCTCAACCTGCCCTGGGACAAACACACAACGGAGACCAGGCCTACCACCTCAGGTCACGGACTCGGCGTCGGTGTCCGACGCCATAACATCTCTGCCAGTGACCGAGATCATTTTCTGTCCACATCTGTCGGAAAAGCCACCCCCATGCTCGTCATCGCTTGAGCACTTGGAGGCACCGGCACTTGCTGTACTGGACGCTCCGTCATGCAACGAGCCGTACTTGTCTGTCGATTCAAACGAGATCCTCTCGGACCATACAGAGGCGGATCTGCGTACCTCATATCATGCACTGGCAGAATGTGAGAACGTTTCCAACTTGCTTCGAGACGTCTCTCCAGAAGCCGCCAATGTGTCTGACACGGTGGAGATTGACCTGCCTGTGCAGCACAAGTCTTCTGCTGTTGGAACGGCTTCTTGCGAGGATGCCCCGGCTGCGAGCAGTGCGTCTTCAAGAAAAGCTGGCTTCGGAACGGCGGGGTGGTGCTCCACAGCGACAACGCTGCAAACGCACAAGCGGCGCCGCAGGTCAACGGGGGAACTGAGCTTCCCGTTGCCACAGACGTCTAGTAAGACACCTAGACGCCCCTCGAACCACTGCAAAAAGCACAGATGGCCTCGTTCGGTAAAGCAAGTGGCGTTACAGGGCCCACCACGTCCTGCCCGGGTCTCCCAACTGCGACGGGATAAACGTGCGGACTACATACGACCACATTATATCAACCAGGGTCGCCCGCCGGAGCACGCTGAGGCACCTTCTCAAGCCAAGTCCCCACGTGGCCTAGACCGACCAGCGCGAGGAAGCCAGTGTCGCCCACCGGAGACGCTTCTCGCAGATCCCCAGTCCACGTTGCAGTGTGGTCAGGGCCGACCACCACGAAGCAGCCAACCCCGCCCACCAGAAACATTGTCGGCAGCTCCACGCGCTCGCAGTCATGGCCGAATGTGATGACTAAGAGCGGCATCTGGGTTCTAGCGCGCGGGGGGCTGATAGAGAAAGAGGAAGAAGAGGGGGAGATGATAAAACAGCCGGCCCAGGAACGGGTGCTGTCTCTGTGTCTCGTTCGTTACAATATATATATATATATATATATATATATATATATATATATATATATATATATATATATATATATATATATATATATAAGCTCACAATTTATCTTGCGCACGCCTCCGGCATGCAAACAACACAGCTGTGGGCAAAAAAAAAGACAAGCCAGGAACATTCGAAACTGAGGCTTCGTGAAGTCCATCATAACGTCGGATGATTGGATCATTCCTGCCCACCATCTTTTGAGAATAGATGCGTTTCACCTTGAACATGAAATCTTTCGCGGGAAGAAAACACACGGTTGACAAGCCTCGGCGACTGTGCTTTTTTCTTCCAGTCATTTACATCCTTCGCAGAAACGATGTACCAGGCCGCTAATATATCAGCAAGAGTAAGTATCCCAACACATCTTCTGTGTTAGGAACGGCCACGACGTTGCAAAACGATGCTCGAAGGTGTTGCAGGTTACCATAAAGTGGTCTCACTTAACTAGAGACCGCTTTATCACATGGCCGGGCGAGCTATGCATGGGCATTTTTGCGGCGGTCGCGTAATACAAGATGCCCGCTAAAATACCGGATGGCTTTCGCCTTCCAGTCGTCTTAGGAGAACGAACAAGGGACCCTGTGAGCCTTTGATTTCGTAATACCAATAAAGGCCCCAGGTAGGGTATTACATTGGGCAACAGATAGAATAGATATAAGGTGAATTTCGTGTGTTACACAATGCACAATCAATTATTCAGTGTGCTAATTACATTTTTTGTTAATGTGGTATAGCGCGAGCAGGACAAGGGACACGGCAACGACGAAGGTGGGGGCCAGCGTCGTGCTACAGCACCTTAACAAAGGCGGGAAAACCAACAAGGGCGAACCACTACATTACAAAGCCGCCGCGGTGCCTAATGGTTACGGTGCTCAGCTGCCGACCCGAAAGAATCGGGTTCAAAAATCACATTCTCGTGTCATGGCTGTGAGTCTTAGCAGACAAGCTCATCGTTTAACAGACGCGGGCTTTCCCAATCTCAATGCTGGAGGGTTGACTCAGAAATGAGCACGCACAGCCCTGAGCAATCGTCTTGCAAGGTGTCTGCAGAAAAGCGAAAAACCGCAGTGGTTCCATACTCACGTGCTCTTTCCCGCAATCTGAAAAAGATTGTTCAGTGAGCTTGATGTTTGTGTTGCGTTTTCAGCACTTGATAAGTTGTCCTAGATTTGCAGGATCACTGACCCGAATCACAAGTTGCAGCGTGTACTATTAAGCACAATAATAACTTCGTCCAGTCGCAGTGAACGTTGTATATCGTGTACCGCTATCGTACGGCAAACTGTACATAGGCCAGACCGGCAGGTGCCTCGATTCTAGATTACCGAAGCACAAGTACAATGTTGAAAAATAAAAGCAAGACAACCTAGCTCATCACTGTTCTCGCTGCGGGTGCGTTCCGCTGTTTGTCAAGTCGAGTGTCGTTGTTAAAAACCGGGGAACAGATTACGCGTGAAATCATAGAAGCTGACTTGCTTGATAACATTGGTGATCAGTGCGTTAGCGCTCCTTCAATCATTCTTCTTCTCAAAGGAAATGAGTTTCAGCGCACCGTGTTATTCCCTGTTGCTGGTGATATGTCAGTGCTATAAATTGTGTGTTTCTGCAAAACTAAATCGGTTGAAAGTCATCGCTTGTCTGTCTCTCGATGTTTGTCCGTTGTTTTGCGCAGTTTTTTTTTTCGATCGTGAACAATCAACTACCCCGAATCACCACCCTTGTTATTTGTATGCGCTTGGCTGTGAAAGCATGCCAAGGGGTGCAGAGACTACAGCTGCTTAGCGTAATATTTTTTTCGTGAGAGCGGCAATAACTGTACGTTGACTTCGTATGAGTTCTCCTCTGTATATCGTGAATCGGACATGTTCTGGCAGTTGTACGATGTTTCGCTTAGGATTCAAGCAAGAGGTATAAATACGCGTAGAAATTGTTTCGAAGTTGCTTGTATGATTGCTGCCGCGATACTTTTCACGATATTGTTTGTCTGTTTCTTTCAGATATACATGTTGTGGTCACTAATATTGAGCTATCATGCCATGTATTCTATCAAATCATCTGCCGAAGTGACAGCCTAACCAGACACCTGTTCATTGTATGGACCGAACATGCCTAGGCCTGCTTACGAAGGCGCCTTCGTGAGAAGCTTATGTATTTCATGCACTAGTAAAGCACGCTGCATTGTCCGTTCGATCGAGTCTTCCGTGACGAATGCGATATTCGAGCACTGTGGTGGTCCACTTCTTTTATACCCCCCAACAGAAACACGACCACTGCCCCTAAACGACTTCACGCTGCCTACATATTACTGTGATAGCAATATTAGATGCGCCCACATCGTCATCATCATCATTCCAGGGAAGGGCGCCGCTTATTCAAGCAATTTTCTGTCGGAAGGCTCGTGAAGACAACGTCAGCAGTTAAATGGAGGCATATATTGCAATGACCAGCAGGTGCCTTTATCTCAAGACATTGGTTTGAACAAACATTGCATGCGTCCATAAAACTGATTAAGACGTTGACGGGCAGTAAAAATTGCACACACACACAAACATTTAAAGGGCCTGTAAACCGCCCAGAGGTCGAAATTTAGTTGTGGTGCCGCAGTTGTGCACGAGTCTAAACGAACACGTGGCCGTGAGAATGTTTCGAAACAGTGGCGTAATATCGGAATTACACGCGTTTTATGATACGAAAGACGCCCTCGCTTGTTTCGATCTTTCCTTCGCTATGCTCCGTTCGTCGGCTCGTCTCTCCTTCTGGCCCAGTGCTCCCCCTCGCCGTCTTTCCAGGGCGTCTTTCGGCCAGCAGAGGAGAACGGATTGTTTCTTGGAACTCGGATGTGGGCGCGAAAAGACAAAGACGAAGGGAATAAAGACACACGCACGAGCGCCATGCAGCTCTGCGTCTTTCTTCCCTTCGTCCTTGACTTTTCGCGCCCACATCCGAGAAGCACGACAGACCGCAAGGCCGCATCGCTACCCTCGCCTGTTTCTTGGAATTTATGGGGCGCCCGCGGTTCGCTGCGCTGCCGCGTTTGGCATTGTTAATCGTGACGGCATGTTGAACTCGATGCGCGCGTTTACTTTATCCGAGGTGGTTTAGGGGCCCTTTAAGAAAGCGCCACAAACACCTTTGGCGAAAAACACATAGACCACCGATTTCTTCAAATTACATATAGATAGTCTGCAAAGCAACGCGACACACTAACTTGCACATGAATTTATTGCCGCGTGATTCTCAGTGACATCTGGTACCACATGTCAGCAGGGCATATCTGAAGACACTTGTTTTTAATATTCACCCTAGAGCAATGAGACTTGGGCTATTGATAGATTTTTATGCTGATTTGAAATATATAAATAGCTTTGTTGCAAGTTGCATACTTCTTGTTATGCACCATCACAAAGCAGAAAACGTAGGCCTTCAGCCCCTCCCCCCCCTTGTTTTTCCCATTAATAAACTTGCATATTTTTTTTTTACCACTGATTGTTTGTATTGCTCCAACTGGACTGTAAAATGCGGAAAACTGGCCAGGAAGTGCATACAAAATATGTAATAGACACGGAAAACTTAAACATGGGAAGTCCATATTACACAGACCCCAGTAAGTGTTTACTTACAAATTTTCTAATGTATATGAATTTTCTAATGTATATGAAAGATTTAGTGGAGATAATGTCACTCGTAACACCTTAGAAAAAAGGTGGGCAAAATTTTATGGAGATCCAAGCACCAGAAGTACCAAAAACAAGACGGGCAAGCTGAAAAGTTGCCAATATTGTGTTTTGAGAAAAACGAATTTTAACGTTAAAATTGAATGTTTATTTATGAAAGAAGTCATGGAATGCGATCGAATTTGCGCACAAAAGATGCACATTATTCTTACAGTAGCCAGGGTCACTAAAATGAGCCAGCACCGTAAGTTTCTCCCTCGCGGCTCTTCCTCGACAAGAGACTTGTTTTTCAGTGTGCACCGATGTGCGCTTGCTTCTGCTGTTAGTTTGCCAAGGACTTTTTTCTGGCGTTTACTGCCTTGCGATGTGCCATGCACAACCAGATCATGAGGCGAAAGCGCGCCCAGCTCTTCCAGGACACATTTACAGCTAGAGTGCCCTTGATTGAACCACAGAACAGCCGTGGCAGTGGCCATATCCGCAACATACCTTGAGGCAAATTGTGCCTTTGGACGGAGGAGCCATATTTTGCTGTTTAGTGACTACACTGCATTTTGAGTTTTGCCCTGCACACAACGGGTCAGCAGCTTCTTATTGGTCAGTCTTTTATAGTAGGGGAGTATTCCCCTTCCCTGAACTTTGGTGACCAGGTGTGTGTGGGCCGGTGCAGGTTCACCCAAGGCTTTAGCACGCCTGTGTTTGCACCATGATCCTGGTCCATCTGAGCAGAATCTGTGTCTGCTCGCCCCATCTGATGAACAAGATTGAAAATTGGAGGCCCAAATCGCCCGGTGTATGTCTTTAATGCTGCCGCTATTACTTCTGATGGCAACCTGATAATAGGTCTGCAGCGTTTGACTCTCAGGCTCTTTCAGCCTCTCCCTCTTGGCAGTGGCTCCTTGAGTTTGCGAAGAGCAGTCCCAAGGCGTTTTGCTACAAGATTGGCGCAGTCCTCCTTTCCAGTGCTTACAGCACCCCCATAGACATTCGCTTCAAGAGCTGCAGCGTACGCTTTAGAGTCTCCGTCGCTCAGGAATGTTTTGAAGAGCATCGGCGTGCCAGAAGACTGGCTCCTTTGCCATACCCACGCTGTAAATTGTTCTTCCGTAGCATGGGGCCGAAGAGTCAACATTTCGCTCACAGACAGGGCCTTGAAATGCTTGCCAAGTTTCCCCCTCTTCATCTGGCAGAGCCTCTTGCCGACTAGGCAGAAGTTTGACAGGAATTCAAAGTCCAGAGTCGAGGGACACAACTGGGCCAGTGCCATTATGGCTTTTGTGACCTCGTTTCTGCCGTCGTACATGACGGTAATGTGACCTTCAACAACTTCACTCTTGGTGAGCTCCCTGGAGTTGTCAAGATTTTGGGAGATGGCATCCATTGCCGCATCACGTGCTTTCCGGCTGATGGCTGTAAAGGACTTGTGGTGCATTGACTTTTGCAAGCTGAGAATTCCCGCAAATCGGACCATCTGCTCGTAGCCCATACCTACAGAGCGCGCAGCCACAGCGGCTTTCACATTGACAGCGTGTCGGACACGCGAGCTCCGGCTGTCGTAGGTTCTGCTTGCGAGCGGTCCGTCACCCGCCGCACTTACCCTGGCCTCCCCGCTCGAAGCAACTCGCCGCGACGTGTACGTCACCGAAAGAATACTTTCGGGGCAGCGACTGTTACCGCAGAGTAGTTGCAGAAACGTCGCAAGTAATTTACGTTTGTATGGTGGTTCCAGACGCGTATTTCCGAACGGCGACACGGTGGACACATTGCACCGATCACGAGGATTTTCAATGCTGTTATGTCAGTGATCAAGGAAAAACCTCCATTCCGTGATCTTTCTTCGTCGTCGAAGAGTCCAATCCTTATTTTGGGAGGCACTGACCTACTCAAACGCCGCGGCAAAACTAGTCGGAGGCATTGGCATCGTTAGGTCTTGCGGCAGCAGACGCGCTTTCCGTTGTGCGAGTGTTCGCTTCGATTGGCACCGGCGTCCTCGAAATGGTTTCACCGAGCGATACTTCACTGGTCCGTGACCGCGCTTGCTGCGGCTTTCTGCATCCATAACGAAGATAAAAAACGCGAGAAAACCGTTGTTCAGCTCGATGAGACACGGACCTTGCAAGTAGGGTTCGCAACACACAAAGCGCGCAACGGCTAATGGTAGTCCCCGCTCCGTACCACGTGATTTGAAAGCCTGTAGCAGCGCTGGAAAAACTCGGCAAAAGCATGCGTTATTATTATATCTTGCGCTGCCGGGAAACCGTGGTTATTGGGAGAGTGAGGCTTGTCTGATGACCTCATGCGATCCGCAGTGGCGAGCGGCCGCTCGTTAGCGGCCGCGAGGCGCTAGAAGACGGTACACTTTTGGTCTTTCAACAGCCACCTTGTGCTCCTCAAACACGATTTTAACGCATTTCCAGTTGAGTCTCGGCTTTGATTTTTATTTTCAAAGCAGGAGAGATGCTAATCTTAACATACATAATTGAAGCAGCGCTAAAGACGAAGACGTAAGAAACAGAGTGCACAGGACAAGCGCTGTCTGGCAACTGAAAGATTTATTTCGAAAAACATACAGGAAAACAAAGCCGGGCATGGCACAAAGCCGAGCATGGTCTTCGTCTTTATCGCTGCTTCAATCATGCAAGTATTCCAACTAGCCCAACTTTACATTCTACTAATCTTAACAATGCCGATAAAAAGAAAAGATCGATAATTTATAAAATAGCTCGCGTCTTTCGACCCCGTCAAGTTATAGCAAGATCGTCTGAAAAACTACGCGACACACTAAATTGCACATGAATTTATTGCCGTGTGATGCTCGGCGACAACGTTATAGTACCACATGAATGCAGGACATATTTGTTAGAAATTGATCTTTACCGGTCAATCTGGACTAAGAGCGGGAGATGCTTACGCGGCATCGAATGCAATCAAAGCAGACGAATTGGCGAATTTTGCTGTTTTTAACGCAATAGCGTTAACGAGCCCGCGTCGCAGTATACTCGGTGTCGTCGGTGTTGTTCTCCGCGAGTGAAAAATACCATTGGATGGAAATAAAGGAAACCAGGGCTCGAGCCGAAACGAAACTCGGGCGTTCTGCGTGGTAGTCAAATATTAGACAGTTTTAGTTTCACGTACGGGGATTCTTTGCGTACGCAAACGTGAGAACTCTGCGTACGTCACGCGGCACGCGTCCGCTATGTTTATAGGTAGCCAGCGCTGCCCAGGTGGCGCGCCTAAAATGTACAAGCTGCGCCGCCCTGGCGAGCTAGCTGAGAACTATCTAGTAATTACAGAGCCGCCGCGAGGCGTACGGCACGTTTCAACGTGCCTTCACATACCTCGTGACACGTTCAAACGCATGCTGAACGTCACTCGACACTAGCGCGGCTTTTGCTCGATGTGCGTCGTTTTGTAGGTACTTTGGAACGCGCAAGACAAGCGAAGGTCGGGACACTTTGCACTGTGGCGCAGCGGGCAACCAGCGATGCCACCGATTATTCTCCGCTGCGGTTTCAGTCATGTGATGTGTGCGGACGAGTACCTTCGCGAGAGTGTGCTGTCGAAAGGACGGAAGCTGTCCAATGCGAAGTAGGTCTATGACGTGGAAGGAGCTGATTTTCGCAGAGACAGCGATTGTGACCTTTCGGAGAAGTGTCAAGCACCGCACGACGTAAACTTACAGGTAAGTGTGTTCAAATTGCGCTAGCAAGCTCGGCGGTGTATGGAGCGTGCTCGTTGTGGCCCCGCTTTGAAATAAAGTTAGTGCCTCAGGCAGCACTGAGAACATTCAGCCCAGTGAGTGACAGCTGTTTTGAGGGAGCATATCACATTTACGTAATCTGTAGTTACGGCTCTCGTACTATATTACAGAGGCTGTTTCGCTACACGCTTTCCTTTACGGTGTTTTTAACGGCTTGCATGTGCCCACTAAATGCTCGTATCTTAGTCTTTGAAAAAACGTTTTTAAGCTGACGGAGAGGCATGAAATAAATGTAAAAAGTCCGGAGTAAAGTGGAGATCAGGGATGTTAGCGGAAATACAAACATGTCGCAGGTCTCGTGTTTTAACGACGTCGACTCGCCATCGTCTGCAGACCGTTTGCGAACTTGGGATCGGCCGTCGTCTAAGCCTGATACTAAAAAGAAAATTGTTTGAGGAACCTAGTGGTTATTGACTTCGTGGTGGTTTCGAGGTTGACATGCAGTGTGTAGATCAGCAATGAACATGCGTAGACAACACGGTTTTTCTAGCGCTCATGTATTTGTAACCTGTCTACAGCTGTGCACGTGACAGTGACGTATAATACCGTTTTACTCGAGTGTAACGCGAGTTTTTTTTTCTAGATTTTTGCAACCTAAAGTCGACCCTGGCGTTACAATCGAATACAGAAATTCTATTTTTTTTCTTCCTGGACGTAATGAAATGTCACTCCTGGCGTTACAATCGAGTAAATACGGTATGTGTAATGTACGGCGCGATGCTTACGCAACCTAAGCTGTCATATGCTTTCTTTAACTTTTCAAGGCCAGTTTCAAATAAAAGACCTGTGATGTTTTCCAGAGCGCCAACCCATGTGCATCGGTGGAAAGCAAAGCCTAAGGGAGTCAACTATGCTCGAGAGTATTTTTTTTTTTTCAATTATTAAAGACATTTTTGATTGTGGCATTTGCGAATACAACAATACCACCGGTCTCGACGCTTCTTTTTCCTCGTTTGATGATCGGGCACGGCGGCAGGATTCACGTTCGCAGCCACTCGTATTTGTTTGTATGCCCGAGTGTTTCCGGCCGTGCCCGGCAGGGCGGCGCACCCTGTCCGCGGAAACTCCAGCGGCTGGTTCCCCATAGTTTCACGTACGCAGACGCAGCGCCACGGAGCTTCCACATACTAGTACTACAGCGAAATATTCAATACGAAGAAGCGTGTTTTTGTTACAAGGCGAGCGGCGCAGATTGCCGCATGGTATTGCGTATTCGGCGGCACAACGACCGCCGGTAGTCGAAGAACGCACGATGAACACAGAGACCACAAGAAGAATTCCGTTTATTCGTGTGAAACGTGCTTTTCGAACGTTTTCTAGCCAGTCATGTACTTACGGGAAAAAGCAAAGAGGCCGTCGGCAAGCGGGAGACGCTCGGTCCCATGCATGATCAGCGTGGGCCGCACAGCGCGCAGAAGGACACACACACAGGAATGCACGTAGGACGCACGGCAGACATAACGGTCGCCGCGTATATTCGAGCAGAAAAATACCCCTCAGCGCGCACTGTGACCCACATTTGTCGTGAGTGTTCTCTTGGGCTAGAATTAACACGTCATCATACGAAGAGAGAGCAACAGTAATTAAGGGGCTCACCGGACGACGTAGGAGGTGCGGTAAGACGCAAACGAAAATCCGAGCTTTTGCTGTTTACGCGATCGCGCACTTCATGTGCGGGTGGGCGCGGCACTGAACACTTTTGCCTGGCCGCCGACAAGCGCAGGGCGATTTCAGTCTATCTCAATCAATACTGCATCCTGGCTTCGATTGGGTTGCACTCTCGAACGTCACGATGCACATCCAATTCCTCACTTTTCGAAAACTTTAGGCGCGAGCACCACTCGGATCGTTTTTCGTGTGCCACCATCTTGAAAACTGCCGAGCTACCCTATCTCGATAGCTCCGCGATCTCGCGAGAGCGCCCCGTAGGTCTTTCACGTACGTAGAGCACGCAACGCAAGCGTGAAATCTCACGCGCGTCCCCAAGGCGCGTGGATGGCCTCCACGTACTGCGCATGCGCAGTGAAGACACGCAAGCTCTCCACGTACGTGAACTCTTCCACGTACGTCAAACTAATACTGTCTATTCTACCACAGCGTAACACCAGTGCTTGAAACTTTTTCAGAAAAAGACCTTGAACAGGCATATGCCAGATGAGGAGTCACGGCAACAGCTACGTAATATTGCGTGGATACTACGTAAGAAGCGGGGAATTAGCACCAGGCTTTACACCATGTGAATTGCGCGGCGAATGGGTAGTTAAAGCAGCCCACGTGCTAAAAGAGCTCAGCCATAATTCATGACCATCATCAGCCAAAATTTAAGATGACCATCAGCAGTATGTGCAGTAGGTGCACATATTTCCGTACAGACTCGTAGTGGTTACTTCGCTACTTCGCAATGTGATGAATCATGGAAAAGTAGGTACATCGCAAACGTACTTGCAGTAGCCGTCATGCGAGCGTTTACAACGGCCAGTGTCCATTGCACAGAAGTTTCTTCGCTCGAGGCACATTTCAGGTGTCTGACGACAAGTGGAGCATGGCAAGCGAATGAAAAGGCGATGCGAACGGGACCCGATAACACAATCGCGTTCCACTCTTCAGTGTGCTCCAAGTTATGAAGGGGCCCTCCAACACTTCTCGAAGTAATCATTGAATGGCTCCATTAAATGAGTTTATTGCCTCACGAATCGAGTGCGGCAAAAAGCATTGGAATCCGCCAAGTACGAGCGGAGTTGCAGGGATCTGTCAGACGCGCTTTAAGTGCTTTCGCTCTCCTTTCGTACCAGCGAGTGCGCTGAAATCTACGCAGATAGAAGGGGGGGGGGACAAGGGGGCACTTAGCTACGTCCGTTCTACAGCGCGCTTCATGACCTTGAGCCCTTTATTTGCTTCTTTTTTCTTCGAATGCGCGGCTTAGCCTCATTGTGATCGCGAGCACGAGCGCGGGCACATGGCGGCATCCCGCAGGGGCCACGGTAACTATTCAGCTCAGGATGTTAGCCTACCAGTTTGATGTCCACACCGTTGTGTTTCTTTTTTAACACGAAAGTGTTTTATGCTGGGGTCCGCCACGGCTCCACTGACGTATTTCCGTCACGGATATGACGTTGTAAAATAAAAAGGCTAACAGCGGACAAAGAAAAAACCACATGAAAAAGTTCTGTCACAGGGAATCGAACTTACGACCCCTCGCTCCGCAGCGCGAAACGATTCGGCCACGGTCGGCACGTTCTTCGCAATGCTAACGGCGAGCTATTTATATACACCATTTGTCGGTGGCTGTACTCGGAGATCGGCGTTACAGCGTGTTTTCGTTATCACTAGCGAGATAGCGCGAAGGGCTCAAAGAGCGTAAGGAGAGCGAGCTTTAAAGGTCGTCGCCGTTGCGACGAGCGCCCGCCTCTACAGGGCGTGGTCGCTCGTGCGTGCGTTTATCTCGTGATCGCGGTGGTTCGTAGGTCTTGCGTTGAGAGCTCGAAGGTCACTTGGCTCACTGCAGCGGCCGCTTTTGCGAAAGGAGCGCGGTGTTCACGCAGAAATCAGTTACAAAGGTGACATTTCTCTCTCATTCTGTGTATGTTCGTTCCGTGCATCCTTTCTCTTGAGCAGCGCATTGCAAGTTTCGAGCTGCTTGCTGTTCTTCGCGTGGCATTACAATTTGTTGCTGTAGCATTCATTCCTTCGCCCTTGGGGCGAAAGAATGCACAACAAACGCTCAACTGCGTCTGTGAAGACACGTTTCACTTTCGTGTTATACCGATTCCTATGACAGAGGGATCAGCCATGTTTTTTTATCTCTCTTCTTTTTTCCTTTTTTTTACCATGGTGCTCAATCCAACAAGCGAGAGCACATGGTTATAGTTCAATAATAAATAAATAAATAAATAAATAAATAAATAAATAAATAAATAAATAAATAAATAAATAAATCAGCTGGTGGCCGTTTACTGAGTTTATGGAGCAGTCATGGGCCTATGGCATCATTTGTCGAGAGACGAGTGAGCGATTTATAACTGACATTTCTAGAATTATTTGTGAATTCCAGGCCGCGTGCTGCGCCATAATGTTTGGCTCGCGTGTTCTCAGGAGCCTCGACTACCGATCGGCAGCGTTTTCTCACTATGCTCAAAAAGTGTGGCATATCTTTAGATATTGAAATGCTTTTAGCTCCCGTTGCCGGCGGCCTTCAATTGACCTTGAGCCAAAAGCCCAGCGCCGTTATGCGGACACTTCCAGCGAGACATCTTGGAATCTCAAACGAGATCATCCGGGCATTGTAGCGAGAACGAAGCCAGACACCCAGGCACTCTGCCCAAAAATTAAAGAAAATGCTCCTGGCGGTCCCGCCGTCGGTGGCGGCGGTGGGAGCGAGCTCGAGCTAGCGGTAGAGCGAGCGCTAGAGCAACGACTAGGACCGTTACAATCGATAATCTCCGAGCTGAAACGCGAAAACGCCGCCCTTAGAGCGGAAAATTCCAAACTGAAAGGAGAGGCTCCACGAGTACAACAACCGCAGCAACAGGCGGCGACGCCGCCACCACCGACGCCTCGGTCTTCGACGCCGTCGCGACCCGAGGCGGCGGGGGTGGACAGGGATGACGAGAGCAGTTCGGTAGAGGGGGCAGGCGGAAGCGAAGACCGCCCATGTACCGCGAAAAGGATAGCACAGATCCTGCCAGACACGAGTCCACACAGCGATGTGGCCGTATGATAAGCTACAGAAACAAATCCATACTATCGAGACCAGCCTCGATGAGCGTTTTGCTAAACAGGTGGCACAGATGAATGACATGTTCAATAGTGCGCTGGCTAAGCTCTCTGAACAAATGACACAAATGCTCACCGCGCACACGGCGCGCATAGAAAACATTCAAGCGCGACTCCCGCCATCCGCGGGCAGACCGATTAGAACGGTGAGTAAGCCGTACGCTAGACAGCAACAGAATCAGCAGCAGAACGCGCTGCCAGACGCCGAGCCGCAGCTGCAGCCGCACCCCAGTCGTCTTGACGGCGATGGGCTAAATTAAACACAAGCATCACCATGGCTAGACACGAGCACACTCACACTAACACTCGCAAACAACAGTACACGATCTGGCAGTGGAACTGCCGGGGTTGTAGGAGGAAGCGGGGAAATCTCGAGCAATTTATTCGCAGCCGTGAGACGAAACCGGATGTTATTCTTTTGCAGGAAACAAATCATGCGGCAAAACTAGCTGGTTACAAAGCCATAAACGCGGCCACGGCGGACAACAGGCTGAGAGAAAAACGTGCTACGCGCCGCTCGGCGCGTGGTGGGACGCCGGGGGCGGCCGCGGGTCGTCGAGGGCGGGGCGATTCGCTCTCATCATCGGCGCAACCGCAGTCGCTGCCGTCGCCCCCGCCGCCGGTCGCCGCCGTGCTAGTTAGACGCAACATCACGGTAGCGCAGCGCGAACTTGAGTGCGTAAGGATACCGCATGTTTTTGTAGAATTAATTCCTAAGCGCAGCCCAGGCCTGTTTGTCCTTAACGTCTACAGTAAACCCACGCTACAGCACCGATTTGGGGAGCTGCTCCGGAGAGCAAGCACGGCCGCCAACGGTGCACCTCTGCTAGTTGCGGGTGATTTTAATGCGCCCCACGGGGCCTGGGGATACACGCGTGAAACGCTCAAGGGCAAACACCTTTGGGAAGACTCGCAAGACCAACGGCTTGAACTGATCGCGAACCCTGCCGATCCAACGCGACGGGGAAACAGCGTGAGCGCAGACACGCTACCGGACCTTGCGTTCGTGTCGAATGTCACCGCGGTGTCTTGGCAAAACACGCAGGAGGACTTGGGGAGTGACCACTCGCTCATAGAGATAACGGTAGACACGGGCGCGAGCGTTCGTGGAACATACTCTGAAGGCACAGGCCGTATACTCAAATTAGTGCAGTGGGACGCGTTCCGGAAAAAGCGAGCTGAAGGCGGGCGAGGCGATGAGCCGATCACGGATATAGACGAGTGGACCGCGACGCTCAATCGGGACGTAGACGCGGTAACGTGCCACATCCCGCCCGAGGCGAAGCTCGAAGTAATCGACAGCAGGCTCCTGCATATGTGGGAAGCAAAGCAAGCCCTACTCAAGAGGTGGAAACGCCAAAGACATAACCGGGCGTTGCGGAAACGCATAGCACAGTTAGACAGAGAAATTGAGGAACATGCGTTCCAAGTCTGTAGGGCACAATGGGAAGACTTGTGCAACGGCCTCGAGCGGCAGTTGCGCGGGGCGAGTGCTTGGCGCCTTTTCCGGCACCTATTGGATCCGGAAGATACGCGTGCCGCTCAAAGCCATAAAACTCGGAGACTCGTGACCGATCATAAAGGCGATGACCTGCTCGGCGCGATACGTGACCGTTACTTTAAGTCGGCAGAGAGCGTCCAACACCCAGATTATAACGGCGTTGCTAATGAGCAACTAGACGCCGAATTTAGCGAAGCGGAAATTCGGAATGTCCTTTTTGAACTAAACACCCGATCGGCGCCTGGCCTGGACCGGGTTTCGAACAAGGCTCTCCGAAACTTAGATGACGAGTCCATCTCCCGATTTGTAAGTTATATCAACGAATGCTGGCAACGCGGTTCCCTTCCTGAAGCGTGGAAAAGAGCTCGAGTCATCATGATTCCTAAACCGGGCAAGCAGGTTGCGCTTGATAATCTAAGGCCAATTTCTCTCACATCTTGTGTAGGAAAAGTTCTGGAGCACGCAGTTCTCAATCGCGTGACTGACTTTCTCGAGGACCGCGATGTATTTCCGCACACCATGCTAGGATTCCGCCGTAATCTCTCCGCACAAGACGCGTTGCTTCAGCTGAAGCACCACATTGTTGATGACACTACCAGCTCAACCAAAGCGATTCTTGGCCTAGATATTAAAAAAGGCCTTCGACAGCGTTAAAACACGAAGCAATTTTAAACAGAGTTCAAACATTAGGACTAGGACAAAAAACATATAACTACATACGTGACTTCCTTGCTGGCAGGCGCGTATGCGTCGTCGTTGGAGATGTGAATTGCAAGAATTTGAGATGGGGCTCTAGGGGGCACGCCGCAAGGCTCCGTAATTTCACCAATTACTCTTCAATTTAGTTCTATTGGGGGCTACCCGAGAAATTATTAGGCATACACGGATTGCGTCACAGTATCTACGCGATGACATCACCCTCTGGGTTCCCGGGGGAGGTTGTGATGGTCACATCGAGCGTACGCTCCAGGCGGTGTAGACGAAGTTCAGGAGTTACTTGCGAGGAACGGGCCTCGAATGCTCGCAACCAAGTCGGAACTTTTAATCTACAAACCAACATTAGAGGTCCGCAAAACCCCGCGCGACGAGGAAAGGGAGTGCTACAAAATAAGCGTACTATTGGCAGATGGCACTCCCATTCCACACGTGGACAAAATTAGAATTCTCAGGTTACACTTGCAGGCAAACAGCCATAATGGTGAGACGATGCGAAGACTACGTCGTTCGGTAGACGACACAATCCGACTCCTGCGTGGTATCACGAACAGACGTAACGGTATGCGCGAGCACTGCGCGATCCGTCTCGTGAAGGCGTATGCGATAAGCCGTAAAACATACGTTGCCCCCTACCTCAAATGGCTAGGCTCAGAAAAAAACAAGATAGAATGCATGATACGAAAGGCTTTCAAGAGAGCGATCGGAGTTCCACTGAATGCGAGCAATGAAACGTTTCTAGAACTTGGACTGCACAACTCACTCGATGAGTTAATTGAGGCTCATGCCGTTTCGCAAAACGAACGCTTGTCGGGGTCTAAGACTGGTCGACACATCCTCGAGTCGCTTAGCATCCGATACCACACTCAGCAGGGAGAAAAAGCGGATGTTCCTGCCTCGATTAGTGACCGCCTAATTGTTCCGCCGTTTCCTAAGAATATGCACCCGACGCACCACGTCGGGCGCCGTAACCAGCGAGCTAGTGACCTTCAAAAGAAGTAGGGCACTAGCGACGAAGTTGTGTACGTAGATGCCGCGAGATATGGGGACGGGAGAGACGCACACGCCGCTGCGGTCGTTGACCGTACGGACAAATGCCTCACGAGCGCCACGGTGACCACAGGACATACGGAGGCGGCCGAAGAAGCCGCGATAGCACTAGCAATCGCCACGGTGCCGAACGCTACGATCGTAATCAGCGACTCGCAGGCGGCAATCCGCGGCTTCGCGCGCGGCCGAGTCTTGCGGGAAGCGGCCCGCATCCTTAAGATGTGCGGTGATGGTGACTCAGCGTCGCGATTGCCACCACAAAATTCAACAGTCTTCCTCCTTTGGACCCCGGCACACACCGACGTCCCGCTTCCGGGCAACGAGGCGGCCCACGCCACGGCTCGAGGTCTCACTCGACGAGCCGCGGCACATTCCGTGGCCACCGCCTCCGCTCCCGAGAACGGGGCTTCTCATCAGCCGGATCGAGACACTTCGACAGACACGCAGCAACAACACGGACCACAATGGTCGTGGGGTGATTGCCTCATCACGTTCCGAGAGATTACCCAACACTACAGACTGGAAAGGCGTAAGTTCCCGTCACCGCATGACAAATTAAACAGGCACGATGCTGTAAGCTATCGCTTACTACAAACCCACTCTTACCCCAGCCCGGTCATCTTACGCCACTGCTACCCGCACTTATACACTACGGATCTATGTAAAACATGCGGGCACAGAGCAACGCTGCGCCACATGCTCTGGGAATGCGCCGGCAACAACTGTCGAGAAACGCCCGCCGTTCGCGATGCGCCTATGGCTGCTGCCAGTACCAGGCAACAGGAAGCCTCGAGCTCACTCGTTCCCGCCGCCGTCCCGGCTGCGGGAGCCGCGGGGGACCTTCTCCGTCGGCGACGCCGCCGCTGGGAAGCGGCGCTCAGAAGCTCGGAGCTCAACGACCAGCTCTGGGCCGCCCGGCAGGCTGAAGATGCCGCCCGAGTTCAAGGAGTCAGCGCCGCCATCTGAGGCCACCAAGACCAAACTGCCGGCCAAGTGTTAATAAAGTTTCTTCTCTCTCTTTAGACGGGGGTTGCAACCACCTAAGGTCCCTTGATCTTGGGAAAGTACCGCCATTCATTGTATCGCCGCCGCGCGCGCGTCCTCCTCTCTCCCTCCTCGCCCCCTTCGCGTCCTCCCGTTCTCCGCCGTTTTTTTCCGCGCCGACGATTGGTCTCCTTCGCCGTTGCCCATAGAGACGCGTGGATCTTGCGTTTTGCTGGTATTTTTCTTTTTCGCTCGCGCCATTTTACGCCGATGCTCCGCGTAGCGAACGTTGCGCGCGCTTTGTTTTCTGTGCTTTAGGTGGGCGCTTTGCCGTGCTGTTGCGCCTATAACTTCAGCAACGAGAGTGCAAACTGTTATGTACTTTTTACGATTCCGCAAGGGAAGCGTGATGGCTTGAGCAAGAAGCAGTGGCTGCGAAACATCAGCCAAAAAAACTTTGTTCCAACAAAGAACAGCGTTATTTGCGAGGTAAGGCACCTGTCTTTTTTTTATTGAAATAGAAAATAAATGAAGGAGTTGTTGTCACCATTGCTTGGTGAAGGCTACCCCTTTAAACATAGTTGTTAGCACCTGTCTTATTGCTCGTATCAAAGCATCGCCGAACGCTACATTTTAAATATCGTTCCGGCCTGCTCATCAACGTCTTTTTTTCCTAGGTTATTTGCGCGTTGCTTAAAAATGGGGTTGTCCTCAATATGCTGAATGTTCAGCTGAGAGTCCATCACCTCGAACGTCGGCAACTGTTATTCAATCTAACGTGAACAACTATAGGATCTGCTTTCCGCTGGGAACAATTACGCGCGATGATACAGCTTCTCGACCGCGCTTGTCGTGATTGTTAGATTCCGTTTATTGTGAATGTTTGGTGTAAAAAACAAACGAATGGACAAATAGAGATGACACTTACTGGCGCTAGTTCTCAAATGCGGATTTTTTTTTCTGAGTGGGGGGGAGGGAGGAGAATTCACACATAAAAATCGTGACAGAAATGCGGTCATTCGCAAGAACAAAAGAAACGCACAATCACAACGCACAAACAACAATAACATTCTGATAACGAAATTAAGCCGTTACCTAGCAGGCCGCGACCGAAATGGCTCGTCTTGGTCACACCTGCATTACCATATATTTCACTGATGAAAAACTAGATTATCTCTTATACCGGTGTCACACGGGTAGTTTTCATCGCGATCAGAATCAGTCCGGATCGGATTTCTTGATCGCGATCAACAATCATCGCTGTTATTTGATCAAAACTAATCCGGATCGAGTTTGGCGCAAACGTCAGTCAAATCGCGATCTGGGAGCCAGATGTCGATGAGCAGATCGCGATGATCTTGATCCCGATCGGGCCTGATCGCGATTATATGTGACAGCGTAGTAGCACCTGATCTGGAACCGCCCTGATCGCGATCAAAAGTGCCCCTGTGACACCGGTATTACTTACGGCGTTGTCTTCTACGTGACGACTCACTTTAGCGATCAGTTTTATTACGTGCCGTGTTTGTGCTTTTCTATTTTCCTTACTCAGATTCGCATTTGTGACTCTACTAATATGCGTGCTCTCCCAAATACACCCTAGGTACAATTCAGCGCTTATCCGTGTGGGCTCTACTCATCCGTTCGTTTCTTTTTCCGCGCTATAGCATTGTTGCAGGATACGTTGTCTGTTTTACTGGAAATTGGAACAGCGGCTTGTAGAGATGTTATTCTTCCAGCTTATTTTGATATGCGCTTCAGCCACCGAAAGGCAACAAATGCAGGCCCTGAAAAATGAAATCAAAGAATGTAGGCCCACGGTATTGTAGATGAACAGCGCCAGCTAGCTAACATTGCTTTTTTTTCAGTTCGTGAATTTGCTTTTGAAATTGGATGCCACGCACGCATAACTGGTAGACGATTAAAATTTGGTTTTCTCGCGCAGACAACGTGCAGAGGGTGTTCTACTGATCGCGCTCGCTTGCTGTCGATATGGGCTTCGAGGCAGAGGCCGAAAATTCTCGCTTTGATAGCAAAGGCTTTAAAATCACCCTTCTGCGGTTTTTTCGAGGGCTTCTCTCTATTCATGTAACACGAGCCAAAGTCATCGCATCGATGTGTTTTGACATTCGTACGGAATATCACCTCTCACAGGTAAATCGAGTGCAAGTTTATTTGACACAAAGGCCAAAATACTATTCTGAAAAATGTTTCTGCGGCGCTTCTATTATTGCGGTAGATGAGTTGCTTTTGGCGCCGCTTGATCGTACTGACACTGCGCCAGCGTCTTCTTCAGTTTGAAGACCTCCGCGCAAGTCTGCTTTTATGTCAGATAACACATGGATGGACAATGTCCATGTTATCCACGAAGTCATTTCAAGATGCGACACTGTAAGTACCTGAGCTGCACATGCGCGCACAGGAAACAGACAAAAAATCGAGACACAGGCGGACATGACACAAGCTAAATTATTTCAGATGTAAGTGTAAAGCATGTTATCATGTGGCAGAAAAAACGTCTGCATGATGGAATGCTTCATAAAGCTGCTTTTTAATTAGCATGCCTCAATTGCACGGTTTTCGCAAGAAACTAATATTTTAATACGCGTTCATTTCAGTGTTGTCGATCTTGTTATCACCACTTCTCAAATTTTTCTACAGCACCGGGGCGCGAAAGTGGCCCGACATCACGTGCCTCTATTTATTTGTACGGTGCGCCCGCGCGAACGCCGGCGAAAAATGGTGCCATGCGCAGCGCACGCCGGCGGCGGGCGCGCCGAATCGAGGAGGAAACGCGCGCGCGGAAGAGAGTGTCCTTACTTTTCTAGATCAAGGGGCTTTAGAACCACAGTCCCCACGGTCAACCATTTACTAAGACAATACAATCTAAAGAGATGGCAATTAAGACACAGTTTATCTCATGCCACCAAAAAAAAAAGAAAAAAGAAAAAGAAAAGACTTCAAGAATCAACGAACCGACCGGCGGACTCGGAGGCCTCGAGGCCTAGAAGATCACCGGACAAGGACGAAGAAACAACCTCCTCAAGACAAGGAGAAGAGTGAAGACCACAGACATCATTACAGTTAAATTAAATTTAAATATAAATGCTTGACTCTATGTCAACTAAACTATTAAAGCTTATCAAATATTTCGCTCATTTTGAAAACAATCTGTGGCGACCACTGCGCACGGACCTACGCAGCCTCCGTCTCGTCATTGATTAGCCCGGCGTGACACAGCTACTTGCTGCAACACGCTTCCGATAAAAGACAGCGCCACGCAGTTTCGCCGGAGGCTTACGTCACCACTGCTGGCTATATAACCCAAGCTACCAAGCGTGGTTCCATGTTTGTTTCTCTAACCTTCCGAAGCGCAGCATCGGCATGCTTGCCCTGCTGCTGCTACTACGTTAATAAACATCGTTTCGTTTTATGTTGGGATCCGTCCTTCACCGACCCGCATCCCACATCTGGTGACCCGCAAATCGAACTAACCGCACCGCCATGGCCGACTCAGAAGACCTCACCGCTCTCCGCCATCAGGTACAACAACTCCAACAGGAACTACTGACCCAGCAATAGCAGCAAGCTCGCAACGCTTCCACAAACGAGGCCATGCCCACCGGCCCCGCTGAGGACGTCAGAAGTCCTACAGAAGCCACCCCGCACGCTGCTTCCTGGCGTGTTGCTGTCAAGCTTCCGCCGTTTTGGGCGGACTCACCCGAGGTCTGGTTTGCCCAGGTCGAGGCCCAGTTCTCCCTGGCGCACATCAACCAAGACCGGACCCGCTACGACTACGTCGTCGCCCACTTGGACGCACGTTACGCCAACGAGGTCCGGGATATCCTCGCAAACCCGCCAACGGCTAACGCGTACGAACACCTGAAGACCGCACTTATCCGTCGCTTATCACTCTCAGAAGAACAATAGATACGACAACTGCAGTCCGCTGAGCTCGCTGAGCGCAACCCTTCGCAGCTCCTGCGCCACATGCGTGCGCTCGCGGGCAACATGCACGTAGAGGATTCTTTCCTGCGATTGCTGTGGCTCCAACGACTCCCGCCGCACGCCAAGGCAATTCTGCAGGCACAGGTCAGGCTACCTCTCGACGAACTTGCGGAAATTGCTGATCGCGTCGTCGAGGCCTCCTTACCGCAGTTGTCGCCCACCACCCAGGCTGTCGCCGCACCGCTGAACACCACGGAGCTTGCGCGCCGTATCGACGACATCGATCAACGGCTCACCTCCATTCAGCAACACCTGGGTGAACGTCTTCCGATGCGACAGCGCCGCCATTCGCCAAGCCGCGACCGAAACACCACCTCATTGCCGCAACCTGACATCAACGGTCCGTGCTACTACCACCGACGCTTCGGCGACAAAGCCCGGCAATGTCGTTCCCGTTGTTCCATGGGACATGCGGAAAACAACAACGGCAGCTCGTAGAGACGGCCGCAAGCTGCCAACCCGGAGGCCGTCGCATCTTCGTCACCGACCAGATCACGAAGCAGCGTTACCTGGTCGACAGCGGTTCCGACATTTGCTGCTACCCGCGATCTCACCTTCAAGGCCTTCACCCGCCGACATCTTTCGAGCTCAGCGTGGCAAACCGGTCCACAATCAAGACGTACGGCTCGCTGCGCCTGCACATCCAGCTCAAGAACGCACGCCGCGACCTTCACTGGAACCTTGTCATCGCCGACGTCGCCGAGCCAATCATCGGCTCAGACCTCCTGGCTGACTACAACCTCCTTCCGGACTGCCGCAACGACCGGCTCATCGACGCGACAAAGGGACACTGCCCACCAGGCCAGCGAACGACCGCCCAACAGCCAAGCATCAAGGTCCACAGTGTCAATGATCACTCGCCGTACCATGCCATCCTCGCCGAGTTTCCCGGCTTGACGCGCCCAAGCGGACTGCCACGCAAAGTGCAGCACACCACCGTGCACTACATCCGGACCTCTCCAGGCCCCCCGGGTTTTTGCCGTGCCCGTGGCCTTGCCCCAGACCGCATGCGCATAGCCAAGGCAGAGTTCGAAGCCATGCTCCGAGAAGGCATCGCCCGTCGCTCCGACGGCCCATGGGCCTCGCCACTTCACCTTGTCCCGAAGAAGACCGCTGGCTGGCGACCATGTGGGGACTACCGCGCCCTCAACGCACGCACCATCCCGGACAGGTACCCAGTCCACCACATACAGGACTTCGCCCATCGCATTCATGGCTGCCACGTCTTCTCCGTGCTAGACTTGGTGAAGGCTTACACGCAGATACCCGTCAACCCGGACGACGTCACGAAAACTGCAATAATCACCCCGCTTGGCTTCTTCGAGTTTCCTTTCATGAGTTTCGGCCTTAGGAACGCTGGGCAAACCTTTCAGCGCTTCATCGACGAAGTCGTCCGTGGCCTCGACTTCTGCTTCGTCTATCTTGACGACATATTGATCTTTTCACGTGACGCCTAAGACCACCACAGGCACCTTCGTCTGTTGCTCCAACGCCTCGACGACCACGGCCTGCTCGTCAACGTCCAGAAGAGCACGCTCGGCGCTTCTACCGTCCATTTCCTCGGCCACGAAGTTTCGTCAGAGGGAACTCGACCCCTGCCTGATCGCATCTCTGACTTGCAAAAGTACCCTCAACCCACCACCGCTAAAGACCTCCGCCGTTTCCTCGGCATGCTGAAATTCTCTAGACGCTTCTTACCGCACGCCGCCGACTACCAGGCGCCCCATCATGATGTCCTGGCTGGTCTACGTGGAAACCAACCCGTCACGTGGACACCGACTTTGGTGCAAGTTTTTGAGGAATGCAAGACTGCTCTCTGCACCGCCACGCTCCTCTCCCATCCCGTCCCAGACGCTCCCTTGGGAATCTTCGCGGACGCCTCTGGTTTCGCCGTCGGCGCCGCCCTGATGCAACGCGTGGACAACACCTGGCACCCCTTGGCATTCTTTTCTAGGAAACTCTTAGCTCGGAAGGTGAGCCCTTCAGTGGCCAGTTCCACCGACGAAACCACGACCGCTGCCCGTACGAGTTCACCAGCTTACTACAGAGAACTTCTGGCGATATACGAAGCAGTGCAGCACTTTCGCCACGTTCTCGAAGCGCAGCACTGCACCATCTATACCGACCACAAACCTCTAACGTACGGCTTCTCTCAACGTCGCGATAAACTCCCGCCTCTTCAGCAGAACCAACTCTCGTTCATTGCACAGTTCACCACCGACATCCAACACATCAGCGGGAAAGACAACATGGTCGCCGACGCGCTTTCACGTGTGGCCACCATCAGCTCGGTGCAAATTACAGCAGACATCCTCACCGAGACTCAGACCACGGACGCCGAGCTGCAGGAACTTCTCAAGGGCACGTCCTCACTTCAGCTAAAAGAAGTCCCCATTCCAGGGTCGGCAAGAACTATCTGCTGCGACATGTCGACAGGACGAAGCAGGCCCTACGTGCCCCTGTGCCATCGCCGTGGTGTTTTCAACCAGCTCCACAACCTCAGCCATCCCGGCATACGTGCCTCTACACGCCTCGTGGCTGGCCGCTATGTCTGGCCCTCCATGCAGCGGGATTGTCGCACGTGGGCGCGCTCCTGCATTCACTGCCAACGTGCAAAATCACCAGGCACGTCACGTCCCCACTCGGAACATTCGCTCAGCCCTCAGGTCGGTTCGCGCACGTCCACCTCGACATCATAGGACCATTTCCCCCGGCAGGACCCTACCGCTACTGCCTCACCACCATCGACCGCTACATTCGATGGCCCGAGGCATGGCCTCTCGAGGGAATCACCGCGGAAGACGTCGCCTCGGCCTTCTTCTCCGGCTAGATTGCCCGTTTCGGCACTCCCCGCCGCGTAACCACCGACCAAGGGCGACAGTTTGAGTCTCACCTATTCAGGCTCCTGGGATTGACCATCGGGTTTGAACGCTTGAGGACCACGAGCTACCATCCCAGCTGTCATCCTCGGTCTTCGCGCCACCTTCAAGCCGGACATCCATGTTCCCCGTAGACGGACATCCGTCTACGGGGAACCACTCCGTCTGCCAGGAGAATTTCTCGCAGCTCTGCCATGCAGCACTACGACGTCAAACCCCACCGACTTCGTCACCCGGCTCCGACGCACCATCCCTGCCTTACGCCCGTCCCCTGCAGCCCACCGTAGCAAGCCCACACCTTTTCTGTTCAGAGAGCTAGCATCGTGCACGCATGCTTTCCTCCGCGACGACACCATCCGCCGGCCTTTCCAGGCACCCTACAGCGGACCCTATCTAGTCGTCCATCGCGACGACAAGAACTTCACCTTGCGCTTGAACGGGAACGACGTCCGCGTCTCGATTGACCGACTCAAGCCCGCGTACATCGCGGCGAACGAACCCGGCAGCGCCAATCTTTCAACTGGCGTCCTTCCACAGCCACCGACGTCGCAACCCGCTCCTTTCACGACACGCTCTGGACGTCTGGTACGCCTCCCAGATTTCAACAGACCCTGAGGGCTCTGCACTCCGCGGGGGGGTGATGTGGCGACCACTGCGCACAGACCTGCGCAGCCTCCGTCTCGTCACTGATTAGCCCGGCGTGACACAGCTACTTGCTACAACACGCTTCCGATAAAAGACAGCGCCAGGCAGTTTCGTCGGAGGCTTACGTCACCACTGCTGGCTATATAACCCAAGCTACCAAGCGTGGTTCCATGTTTGTTTCTCTAACCTTCCGAAGCGCAGCATCGGCATGCTTGCCCTGCTGCTGCTACTACGTTGTATGGTTGGAGGGACCCTAGTCAGGCAGAGGTAATCTGCCTTTAGTCCCTTCAACCCAGGCAAACTTTCCTTTTGTCAAAATAAACTGAATGAATGAATGAATGAATGAATAAACATCGTTTCGTTTTATGTTGGGATCCGTCCTTCACCGACCCGCATCCCACAAATCAATAAATGCCCGTTGACTAGCTGGCCCGTTCCCCGACTCGTTGTTTCCTGGTGGTAGTCTTCTCATCTCACTCACTTCCTCACTTCCTAACCCTACAACTTTCTAACATTTTTCCCTCCCTTCCCTTCCCTTCTTTTCTCTCTACCCTACCACACTTTCCTTCTTTCCTCCTTTCCCAATCAATCTAACTCTTCCACTCTTCCCCTTTATCCTCATCCTATCTCTATCCCATCCCCTTCCTTACCTGCGATACATTAGTGGTGAAGGTGGGCCCCCTGGCCCTTCTCACATTCTGTCCCCACGGTCCGAAAGTGAGTGTCTTGAACACTCGGCCACGCACCCATGCTTGGCCATTGTGGACATGAAATCATATTCAGATGGGTGCAGGGACAAAAAGTAAAGAAGTAAGAAGGACAAAGAAGTGTGTTGGCGCTGTAATTTTAGCCTCAGGAATGTGTGTCAACTAGGCTCAAATGAAGTTTTATTTTAGTGACCAGATTCGACGCCAGCAGGGAACGCGAGCCGTGGCTTCACGTGCCACTGCCAAGCGCCGTCTTTATTTTCTTCTCTTGAGGTCGCGCGCTCTCCGGTTATGTTCGCCGCCCAAAGGAGGGCGCTACAGGTTCTTGGGACAACGTGAGCACGAGAGTCCGCGAGTGGCATGCGTTCTGCGCATGCGCCCTGGCGGCTTGCAAATTTCTTCGGTCCCCAATTGTAAATCTCTCTAGTGTTTCGCCGGAGTTGTGATGTGCGTCTCCGACTTGTCCTTTCACATACAGGACGTGATCGACCGTGCTCGCGCGCTTATGTCTTATAGGGCAGTTTTTGCGTCTTGTGCTTGCAAAGCTTGCTTTTAAGCTAGAGACCGCACGAATGTCCTTGCTCGCTGCACCGACCGCGTTTGCGAAAGGAGTGAGCCCCTAGCTAGAAGACCCAAAGTAGGGGCTATTTGAACTAACAACTGTGACAGTTAGCGCTCGTCCTCTGTATACATATGCGTTCTTTTCGTGCGTCCTCCTTTGTGTTGGAGCAGCGCGCTGCAGGTATCGAGCTGCGAGAGTTGTTAGTTCGCGCTCGCGTTGTGAGCTTTTGTTATGCGTCTTTTGTGCTTGAGCAGCGTGCAGCAAGTTTCTAGCTGCTTGCAGTTCTTCCTCTGACATTCCAATTTTTCGCTATTGCATTGAGTGCTTTGCCCTTTAGGCGAAACTGTGACCATTTCTTTTTATCTTTACATATGCCCGCCTATAACTCCGCTCGCTATCGTCAAGTATTGCAGGAATACGGTTGCGGCAGCTACTTCCGATATGCCCGTGATGACACCGTACCGTGTACTTCCTGCCTATAAAACTTACGTCTCTGCTCTAATTTGACTGCCGACTTTACATCAGACCGTGACCAACCCCTTACACGGCAGTGTACACAGCGTGCCTGGTGAGGCCACAAGCTGCACACAACTACTAATTTTACAAAAAAGTGCCGAAACACCTCGTAACCCTTAGTTCAAAGCGAAAAAAAAATCCTGTATAGATGCTTCCTAATGACTACTCGCATGGGATTGAGTCCCACAGTGCGTTGGATTTGCCGAATTTCTTGGTAGAGGATAGTTCCGTTTTTGCACATCATCCACCGAGGGTTCAGCGTGTCTCCCTATGCATTCTAGTATTGCTTATCCTGCAGTCGCTCGGGTTATTTCGAGCTCTCATGTGGTTCGCCGGACCTTGACGAGCTCGTCCAAGATGGTATGTATTCCTAACTGTAATTTTTTTATTGGGCATGAAGATGGGAAATCATGCGGCTCCTTTGCAGGCTTGCCTAATTAATACGTCAATTACTTGTGCTTCCCCCCGGTGTTGATCCGAGGTATGTGCGACCATATCTAATACTCCTGAATAGAAATGCTTATACTAGTTTGCACAAAGCCTTTTTCTTTACATACTATTTCTTGTTTGGTATTTTATTGAGCGACATAACTTCACTTGCGGCTTCTACCCATTTTTCTACGGTGACTTCGTTACTGCGCTTTTCTTGCGCCTACATGTCAGAGATGAGTAGAGTTCTCACTCTTTTTACGAGTTCTCGATTCTTCAGTGTTTTGATAACCGGGACGGGGTAGTCTTCTGCTCTTTTACCTCTTGGAATATGGCTGAACGATATCTCGAATGTAGGTAGCGAGCAGGTGATACCCAAGGTTTTTACACGGGGTACCATGTTATTGACTGCTCGCTTTAGGGTCTCTTCTAAATATTTAGCTGGTCGTTGTCCTTCACACGTGGCGTCATTCGACTTATGCATACAAGATACACAGCTGAGTATCCGCGTCAATGAAAATAACAAATTTGGTGGACAAACAAGAACGCATGAGATAAGGTGCGTCGAACGCTAACACTTTGCGTTAACCACCTGCGCTTTCCTGGAAATATAAAGTTGTCATGAGCAGCAGTAGCCGGTAATCATCGCCTAAGCTTACAGAACAGGTACCTTACAGGCCAAAATGCGTGAATAAGCCAAGCGTATCCGCTTCAGCTCTGAGTTCGATTCCCATAATGCTTCGAAGAGAAGGGACAGTTTGGATGGGAAGAATTGCTATCTGTTGATGCTAATTAAGATGCATGGAGGAATGTTTTATGTAAGTAATTGCCTCAGGAAAGCGTGTTCTCCTCTGCTTTCGCCAGGTACAAATCTACGGCGTCAAAATGAAGGTGCATCATCATCAGCAGAGCAATTAGTTACTGTTGTAAGACAATGGCAGGCGTCTAAATAATACCTCATGATATGGCGGAAAAATCAAGCGCCGACCAATCATTAAAACGCACACGATAGAGAGTTTGAGAATTGGGGCCCCAAGGAGCTTGGGGACCCAAGAAACTTTCAAGCCGTCAGGGCGCATGAGCAGAACCTGTACGCTCTTGGGCTCTTGCGCTCGCGTTGAACCAAGACACAAAAATCGAAAATTAGCGTGGGGCCCCAAGGCGTCTTGGGTCACCAGCGAGAAGACACAGACGCATTGGGGGCCATGGCGCAGTATGGCCAGCGTCTCGCATGATTTTATTTCGTCACGCGTGGCGTCCCGTGCGCTTGACCCCGCGCAGCCTGCGTTGGCCCAATTCTCAAACTCTGCTGATCATCCGAACGCAAGAGCAGGCTGACTAACGCAGCTTGGGTGCCCAGCGTCTTGAGTCCCAATTCTCAAACTCTCTAATGTCAAAGACGTTTGTGAACAAGGTCCCCGTAGTGGGACCGAAATGCCTTTGTCTGTGCGTGTTTTAAATGCGGAGCATTTCTTAGTCGCACCTGCGGCGTCGGCCGCCGTCAACACCCCCACTGCGCATGCTCGGCTCGTCTCGGGCCGACAGCAAGCCTCTCCTCTCCCTCCCTCGCATGCTCGGCTCGTCTCGTGCCGGCAGCAGACCTCTCCCTCCCTCCTCTCGATCGAACGCGGGCGATGTGTATATAAGCGGCGGAGCGTGCCTTCGGAATTTAGTAAAGGGCGTCTTTACTTGGCTTTCACTTGACTTGACGGTTTGATTGACTCGAGTAGATGAGATGGAAGCAACAGTACCTTTAATCAGCGTCCCACCACTCGTTGAAGGCAACGTAACCGCACCCTCACTGTCGTCGGCGTCAACAACAGCAAGCACCGCAGAAGACAAGGCCGCGAAGAGACCAGCATACGACGCTGAACGCAGGCGTTTGAAGCGAGCTGCGGACCCGTTCAATTCGTACTTGGTGTGCGCATCGTGTGACAATTAAGGACCCAAACCATACCCAATTATGCAACATTCCCGCGATAACCCCACCACTCTGCGACGCATTTACTCGAGTTCCCCCGTGGGAAGATGCGGGCGAGTTTTTAGATGCGAAGCAGCTCTTTGACTAGCCTGTGTAACGCTGTCCCTCCATCCGCACAAACGCGAGGCAACGCGCTTCCCTCGGCGCAGGTGTTGGAGCGGTGCCAAGTAGGTCACGCCGCAGCTGGGCGTTGACGTCACGCTCCCCTCGCACGCTTCCCTCGCAGGTGCGCGCGTACGTCACTCTCTGCTTCACCCGCCGGAGCGCCCGCAGCTGCCGGCTCCAACGGCCGCTCGCCTCCCGTGTCTGCGTTTCAAACAAACGTTTACACCAGTAAACGCTACACCGATTTTCGCTTCAAACGAATCTTCCAGCGCTCACCGCACGAACCCGCGTTAGCGCCGTTCAACCCGTAACGCCACCCGTGCGCAACGCTGCTGCTTCGCATCCCATCAGGGTTTTCCTTAGGGGAGACAGTCCAATTTTTTTTTGACGATTGGTCGGCGCTTGATTTTTCCGCCATGAACTTTCCCGACTTCACGGGTTTCTGTCGAACCCTGGACTTCATAGCTTAAGAGATGTATTCCGTGGTAAATTTTTTGTCGTCCTCCTGAAACTTGCTTTTTTGAACGATTCTTTTTTTTACATATTCTATTCGTTGAAGTTTAGAAAATAGCTGTGCGCCATGCGCGGCCTTCTCAGTATACTTGATGGCAACCGTTCGCGGATGATTTCGCTCCATGGACAGTCGCAGTGATAGAACAGAACTTCCAAAGTCTAATAACGATACATCTGTCGCTATCGCATATGATATAGCGCACATTATCCTAAATATCTAAGCTTTTGTTCTCAAAACCAAACGATGATTAACGATTTAGAAAACAGCTGCTTACCAGTATTTATAGGGAGTATATACTTCGTATTAAAGACAGTGTTTATTGCGAAACCTTGTAGATTTATCATTATACACGAAAATTGACCGTCAGCGTCGGTGGATTACAGCGCGAGGATTCAGGAAATCATCACCATCTGATGGCATCACACGATGTCACAAATCACGGAAACTTATGATGGCCTCAAGGTGTCATCACATGACATTGTCAATTCGTCAAAGGTGGGCGTATCACGGATGTAATATAAAAAAAGCTTGCAATGCCTTTGATCTTGGAGGCAGAGCAAATCCACGTTAGGTGCAAAAAGCGTCAGGAGGGGGGAGAGTCAATACATCGACGGAAACGAAAAATCACAGCATATCCACGGAGTGAATGATGATGAGTGGGCGAAGCTGCGGAGGTTCATCGGTAAACCGTGAATCTTCCGTGAATTCTGCCCAGTACATCATCACCGACGTGAGATCGGGCGCGTTTATACTAAAGGTTCGATGAGTTATGACGACTTGCAGCTCACTTTAATTTTACATGTACGCTGTGAATTTTCATTGTTTAGAAAACCATTGCTTAAGAAAACATCTGGCGTCTTTCGTTAAGCAGCTGGCGTCTTTTCGTTTTGCTTTAGAAACATCTGGCGTTCTTTCGTTTTGCTTTTAGAGAACATCTGGCGTCTTTCGTTGGTTTATTTCATCAATCAACGGCGTTTTGAACAAAACTTTTATTGTTTAATCACGCACAGGAGAAATCTCACCAGGCACTACCTTGGAGGTAAACAATGGCTGCTAATGGGAATGAGAGACAGAAGAAGTCCGCTTTTAGCTGACACTTACACTTCTACTTCTACGAACGTTTCCTACTGGAACATGCCAATGGCTGCTAATGGGGAATGAGAGACAGAAGAATTCGGCTTTTAGTTAACGCGCACGCTGCGAATTTTTTATCGTTCAACAACGCACAGGAAAAATCTCCCACCGGCACCACCTTGGAGGTCAAGATCTGGTACTAGCGTTACGACTGGTTACGCACTACGACTACGACAACTACGAGGGACGAACGGGTACCGCTTTAAGGAGCTTCGGCCCTAAAAAGAAACGAAGAAGAAGATGACGTTCGCCTTCCAGCCGTCTTAGGCGAGTGCATGAGGAACACGGTGATATATTCTTTTTTGTTGTTACAGGGAACCTCTCTGTCTGTTTTCAGTCTCAAACCATATTGTTCTGCTACGTCCTCGTCGTCATAGAAACCGCCATGACGGCGCTTGTACCGCAGGAGAGTTATGTTATCTAGCGGTACGGACATGAGCTGCTACAAAGCTGTCCAAAGAGTTGAACATGATTGGTGTGCGCTATAGAGAACCACACCCCTATCTCTTCCGCTGTAGTACACAATAATGCGCATGTGACCCTTGAGCCATATTAATTGGTTACTTCACTGGTGAAAACACTGGCGGAGGCCGACCAAGGTGAAATAAAAATCACAGCATATCCACGGAGTGAATGATGATGAGTGGGCGAAGCTGCGGAGGTTCATCGGTAAACCGTGAATCTTCCGTGAATTCTGCCCAGTACATCATCACCGACGTGAGATCGGGCGCGTTTATACTAAAGGTTCGATGAGTTATGACGACTTGCAGCTCACTTTAATTTTACATGTACGCTGTGAATTTTCATTGTTTAGAAAACCATTGCTTAAGAAAACATCTGGCGTCTTTCGTTAAGCAGCTGGCGTCTTTTCGTTTTGCTTTAGAAACATCTGGCGTTCTTTCGTTTTGCTTTTAGAGAACATCTGGCGTCTTTCGTTGGTTTATTTCATCAATCAACGGCGTTTTGAACAAAACTTTTATTGTTTAATCACGCACAGGAGAAATCTCACCAGGCACTACCTTCGAGGTAAACAATGGCTGCTAATTGGAATGAGAGACAGAAGAAGTCGGCTTTTAGCTAACACTTACACTTCTACTTCTACTAACGTTTTCTACTGGAACATGCCAATGGCTGCTAATGGGGAATGAGAGACAGAAGAATTCGGCTTTTAGTTAACGCGCACGCTGCGAATTTTTTATTGTTCAACAACGCACAGGAGAAATCTCCCACCGGCACCACCTTGGAGGTCAAAGCGTAAGACTGGTTACGCACTACGACTACTAGGACTACGACTACGAGGGACGAACGGGTGCCGCCTTAAGGAGCTTCGCCCCTAAAACATTTACTGATGCTTAGCTTCCAACATGGGACCCTTGTTTACTATGAGACGACCCGCATTACCCACGTGCATATTTAATGCATCCGCCTCTCGCCTATCCCACGATGTGTCCGATTCCCGCTTTGCGAAAAAAAGTGTCTACGTCGATGACAGCATTATTCTTTTTGTTTGTCAACATGCCCTCGTTGTTCCCATTTGTTGTGGCAACATAAGCGTTCATAGAATGCACGCCAGTCATCTACTTCATTTTCTTTACTCAAACGTGAAATAGGCGTGTCCCGACCACTGGAGGTGTGAGCCCTGACTCCAGTTGTAGCGGGACGTGCAGCGGCGGGATAGATTTGTCGGTCGTGACACCCGATGATATTTCTCACGTTCTTCATGTCGAGGAGGAGGATCTCAGAGTTGGTTTAAGGCGCGTTTACACTAGAGCGACACGAGAGCGACGCAGACACGAGGCAGACGCAGACGGTCGGCTGCCGAGTCACCCGCGGACAATTTCGCTTGACCGTGTGGTCACACTAAGCCGGCGCCGACGCCTCCAAAGACAGCATGTCGTAGTAGTGTAACATGAAGGCAGACCAAAAACACTAGCAAAACGCGGGTGCAGAGTGGTCATCGGCACCTTGTCGGGAGATCCAGGGCCGATAGAAAATTTGCCCATGTCGTTGCTTCGAACGTCAAAGGGGGAGAGTTGGGGGAAATAACGGAGGCTCTCCTCGAGATCCTCGGGCATTTGACAATGGGCATCTTGCGCACCCCTCCGACGTCTTTGCTTCCCCTTGTCTGTCCGCACCCCCGTCCCCCGATGACGGAAGGGGTGGCGGGGGCAGCGCCGCCACCCCGACGGAAACAACGGTAGAGGAGGGTGGACGGCCTAAATGAGCAGCAGCTGGTCCCCAGTTTACATATTTTGCGCGCCAGTTTAGTCGGTGTCGCTGTGCGCGCCTTCTGTGTGACAAGAGAATCGGCCGACGAAAGGCTGGGAGCACAAGACGCGGACGGCGTCTTTTCACAGATGATCGACCGACTGTTGGCGTCGTTGCAGTGTAAATAGGACGACGACACCACAAACGACACTACCGGCGACAGTCGGCAGACCGAAATCGGTGTCATTTCGCTCTAGTGTAAAGGCACCTTGTGTGAGTATTTTTTGTGTCGCTTCAGAACGAAGAGAGGAATATGCGAAAGCACTGTCATAAGACATACCAAAAGTTATAACGCAGGTCGTATATACCTTCTGTGTATACTAGTCGTCGATGTGGTTTTCTAGCACAGTGCCCCAAAGATTTCGGAAGCTGCTTTCTGGCCTCTATACTTTTCATTGCGCCTGCCAAGCATACCCACATTTTAAAGCATATTTAGTATTTGTAAACGTGGTAGTAGGGCAACAAGACTTCTGAACGCTCACGGACCGCTGACATACACCTTGCAATTTGCCGCAACCTGTGCTAAGTCATATTTGCAAAAGCGACAACGTGATGTGATCGAAAGTTTCAACAAAAAGAAAACGGCAGGCGTGATGTAAGAAAAATATTGAAAACTTATTTTGTTGAATAAGAAATAGTTATAATTTCTTCCTGCGTAGCAATGAAGTCTTTCCTGAATTGTTGAATACAAAGTGTATTCACTTGGGCCTATGCAGCATAAAAAGCTCCATGAGAAATGCAACGAGCAGCACATTTTTCTCTGGTTTTCCCTTTTTATGTAGAGTGATTTGATGTATATCTTACCTGAGGAAAACTTTTTTTAATGTGCTCTATCTCGAGAATTAAAGTAATGTCTAGATTGGTCAGATAGAGTGTGAGATCGTTTTATAAAAGGAAACGGGTACTTTGATCTTATTTTTTGTTCAATGAGAGACAGAACCTGTTAGAAAGAACAGAGGTCAGCCTGAGCTAGAGCGCTCTAGCCTGCTACTCTGTACAGAGGAGAAGAGAAAGGGGAATGAAACAGTGATGAAGAGTGATGATGTGGCAGGAAGACGAGGTGGCTATATACAATAACAACGTAACACAGTGGCTTCGCAACAGTTTGAGTCTATTGCGGTGTTCTTTAGAAATTCTGTAACAGTCCTTATGCACAGTTGTTGACATGGCGTGATCGAACATTGCTGAGAAGATACCTCTTTGACACAGGGTTGCCACATGAATTCCTGCCATTTCCAAAGCCAGCGTTTTCGTTGAGACACGTAAAGTGGCCATTCACAAAATAAATGTGCGGTTGTCTCACGCACTTTGCGGCGTTCACAGAGCGTAGCGGTGAGTTAATGCAATGCACATGTGAATGTCGTGTAGCAAACTGACGTGGCTTCGGTTGATTCTACCCGGAAGGCGAAAAGTCATGTCTCTTGCTTTCGGAATACACATAGCTAGGAGTGCCCAGGCCCGTGACCTCCCCCTCTTCCATATCGAGGAGGTGTCTCTCCCCCGAGGAAAATTTGTGCCTACGCCCCTTCTAGCAGTGGAATACAAAAGTTTAGATATTCTCTGAATAGATTTCCAGGCAATACCATTGTAGTGGCGCAAGGGCAGTATTGCAGGTTCAAAGAAGCGAAAGGCGTTAAGTAAATATCTCCATTACGCACAGTTTCATAAAAGAAAGCATCATCTGAAGGGGCACTACGGTAGTGATAAATTTTTAATGCAAACGTTTTTTGCGGGAATCCTCCATGTGCTACTCCCAAATGCCGCAACTTTAATTGTGAAAATTGGCAATCCCCGAGCTCCAAAACGGAGGCTCTTGCATTGAATGACTCAAAGGTGTTGTTGCGGATAAGTAGAAAGAGTGGCATTCTAATGTTTGAGGGATGTGAAGGGCAATGTCCCACTGTGCCCAAACGTACTTTTAAACCTGATTATCGATATAGCTACTGTGTATTTGTAAGGTGTATGGCTTACGCCTGAGGTTGAGTTCTTAAGGCGCAATACATATATGGCTCATAGGAACGGTCAGCTGATGATAGACGTCAGATTCTCGAGTTTCGAAGAGGAGTAGCGCCACCAGTCGGAGCACTAATGCGTGGTGCAATGTCCGACTGCCTTGAACAGTTTGCTGTGGAATCCAGGTGCAACTAGCGAGTGCGAGACAACGATTTAGTTTAATATTACGTGTGTCGCGCATTTAACACACTGATGGAGAGCTAGGAATTTCTCTCTGCTAGTCGGACGCGCCACCGAACCGCAATGAAGTGATGGTTGTATCGCTCGCCAGAGCCATGACGAAAATACAAGCCGACGCAAAAGCTCCATGCGCTAAAAAAAACGCCACAATCGACTCTATTGTTGCGTTGTGAATTGACATGGAAGAAATAAATGACGGAATAACAACGTTCATGTTTACCGATTTCCATTGCTGTCGTACAAAGAACAAATGCGAGAGCGCTGGATATGGGGGATTGAACGTGTTGGGGAAGCGAATTACTAACAAATAAACGAATTATTTAAAAGTGTGATAATATGGCTATGCTGTTATTGTTTTGCATAGCCCTGACGGAGCACTATGAAGCTACGCAAAGCCTCTGACCGCGGTGCGCGCCGTGTAACACGTAGTGAGCAGCTAGAGGCAGACTGAAGACTCGTGACAAACATCACGTACACCGCCACCTTCCATAATCTGAATTGGCCATTGCCACACAGCATCGCGCACATACGCTTTGAACGCACAATGTTCCGGTTTTAACTAGGAAATGCTGACACGTGCGTAAAACACCTAAATCGCAAACTGTTGGTCGTCCCCGCCTTCAGGTTTGTTTTGCCCACATCGTACCCCGTGATAGTGCTCACACAGGTATCCCCATATTCAGAACACAAACGGAAGACAGCCATCCACAGAACATTCGAAGATGCGTAATAAAATACTAGAGCGCAGAGGAAGGGAGAGCTAAAGGAAGAATGCAAGTGAAAAGGCGAAAATCGCCTGGGAAATTTGATCGACCCTGATAAAGCGAGCATTCCTTAATACTGATCGTAAGATACATTGCTAAATAAGTTAACCGTGTATGTACCTAATCGCTTTGACATTATGTAAATACCCAAAAATAACGCGCTTACGTGCATTTAAGGTCAGAGCCGCGATAAGGACGCCGGTGGCGGTGTTTTTCGTAGCGTCGCCTTGGCAGAGCCTGACGGCTATTAGCCGGCATGCGGACAAAAAAAAAGACATCAATAACAAAAAACAACAAAGCAGCATCGCTTTGTTATTCATAAACTCATAAACTCTACTTGACCTAAAGCGCGCACTTCACTTGAGCAAGTCCGGCTCGAGGCAGCGCTCGACTTGAACATGATGGGGACAAATGCCCGTCGCGTTTCATAAACCCTGCCCTCTCTTGGCTTGGTGAAGTCAGAAACCGGCGACAATAAAGTGTACCTGGGCATGAGACTAATGAAATAAACCGCATGTAATACACGCTTTAAACATTTCTAATACGTAAATTATGTAAAATTACTTTTGCCTACCTGTTCATAAATTGCTGTATTCGCCAAAAAGGCATTAATACACAGCTGTCCGTGGAAAGACGGGCACCTGAAATCCCTGCCAAGCCACAACGCCGAAACCGATGCTTTCAGGCTGTCTAGTTGTCACCGTGTGAGTGCTTTTCTGTGTCATTTTTGCGTTTTTTTTCTTGTTTTTGATGATGCCGTGTGTGGATTCTGGTGCAAGTACGCGGAAAGCATCGCCGTGCTTCACCGAAGAAAACAAATCCATTTTGGTAGGCCTGGTCAACAAATATAAGCAAATTTATAGTCCACGAAGCCAGACATGACATCGATTAACAAGAAGACACATACGTCAATAGCTCTGTCAACGCAGTTTAACAAAAACCACGGTTTCACGTCCACGAACCCCAAATAGCTGAAGTTCTGGGGAAAAGTGAAGCAGAAGTGGAAGGCCGAGTACACAGAAGAGACTCGAGAAGTTTTCAAAACAGGTGAGTGCCCTGTTTTACGGTTGTAACACGGTGACCACTGGAATAGGAGCGAGCCTGGACCCAGTCATATTACTCGGTTGCGATTACCTCAATTGTTTGCGCTGGGGATAGCGGCCAGTCGCACTCAGAAAGTCTGATTTGGGTCAGCTTCTCCTGGGATTGACAGGGCACAGTGATATACTACACTCTAAAAAATGGCCCTACTTCAAGACAAAATTTGATGGTATATTGTGACCGAACACTTTTTCGTAACTTAAGAACTCCCTTTTCCGTTGACGGCCAGTGCGTTTTGTAGAAACCGTTAAAGAAGATATAGCTGCCGTCGTACTTAGAAAACAGAAGATTTTGTAAACCATGCTTACACTTATTGAGTGAGCCGTTAAGGTACCGGTGTTCCAATAACACGACAACAGAAGGCCCCGTCTTCTGCATCTGTACTCCATGAGCCGTCCGTAACAATACAAAGTGTGCCAATGCTTCAACAGAAGACCCCGTCTTGTGCATCTACACCCTACGGGCCAGCTGTTAATAGTGTTTTACAATAATGAGAAAATGTAAGACCCTTTGCACTGAATCTGTGCTGTGAAAGAATGCCGTGCACACTGCCTCCTCAAACGACGTTCCTTTGGTGAGCAGCAGTTGCTGCTCACTAACAGCATAGCAATTGTTGTTGAAGACACCTCCTGGAATGATGCATCTTAAATATGTCATAAGCACCAACAAAATTTATTTTATTAAATTGTACAGTAGCGCAGACATCTTGTACTATGAAATATGTGACTTCATATTTCATAAAATGGTGCAAGAAGGTGCGCTATTCCCAAAAGCAGTGATGAACCTTGAAAAACAAGCTGTCTGCAAGGTGAAGCGCCAATATGTCCTTCCGCACCAGGCATGGGGTAAGCAGGGCTTGTTCCTGCAATTGAATAAAAAAGCAATGCTATTTATCAAAACATATCCTTTAATGTCAATAGTGCTGAACCAAACAAAGAAAAATTTAAAACAACAAAAATCAGGGTCCGTACAAAGTTCCAAGGAGAAAATTGAAGGATATTGAAGGGCCTGTCACATATTTTTCAAGCACTCAAAAGTCGCATACAAACCAGAATATTTTTTTACTGTAACAATGTTTCAAATTATGGTTAAATTTATCGCACTTATACATATACAGCTTAAACTCAATTTAACGAAGCCATCACCACGCTCAAACTACTTTGTTAAATGAGAAAGTTTGTAAAATCGAGAAAGGGTCTTTCAGTCTTTCGAAACCTAAAATTGTAACACAGAGACACCCGAAATCTACCATGGCATTGTTTTTGCCGCAAGCCCACGCATGCTCGTGTGAAAAGTCTATTCAGGTGTACCAATCATTGAGCCTCACACATGTGGTCCAGGCTATGCAGGCCATGTAGACAGTCACGTAAAATATGACATGCAGCCAAAATACAGACGGGGAGAAGGAATGCATTGATGATGTAAGCAAAACAAGCAAGAAAGTTGCGGCGAGGAGATGATCGGTGTCATCTATCACATAAATTATGATATAACGAAAGCACACAGCAGGGTTCCTGTGGGTGCATTGTCACGTACAATAAACCACCACCACCTTGTTGCACCATCTGGTACGAAACAGCGCAACTGTTGAGGCCACTGTTCCCTGCAAGTGGGTGGCATGTAACCTTGTCAAAATAAAGCCAGGTTCGAGACTATGGGTGACAGACGTTTTAATGCAATAGCGTTAGTGCATGCACTTCTAGAATGAAATCCATCTGTGTATTAAATAGAAAGAAATTAGCACTTTTTTCGACTAACTTATTTCAGAAAAGCTTTGTTAAATCGGTTTTGGTTCCAAGTTAGTTTGAGTAATTTGGGTTGACAACAACGCTGAACCTTACGAGTACCTGCCGGGGAATGTTTTTTGCTTAGGTTTGGAACTACGTAAAATCAGGTTTTCTTAAAGAGTTTTAACTGCATTATTATACTGCAGAAAAGTATAGCCTTGACGCCATCTAAAGTAGTTCCCAACACACAGCAAATGTTTAGGACAGCTGCTGAGGCTTCTTTAGAATTAGCAAGGCTTGACATCATTACGGTGTACCAACCACATGCACCGCTCGCTTGTCAGGGAAAAAAAGCAGCATAAACGCAATAGACAAGAGTGAAGCTGCAAGAAGATGAGTAGAGAGAGAGACAGAGAGAAAGCGAGACAAGATGAACTAACAGGTGAGGATTGAAATGAACGATGCGTCAAGGCATGTGAACAAACAGAATATACATCAAACTCGCACGCTGTATTGTTCCTGAAATGCAGTTTGCTGCATCAATGCCAATCTACAGCAAAAAGTAGGTCGCACTGTAGACTTTAGACTGCACCGGCCCCGAAATTCAAGGGTTTCCGAGGAGATACTACAACTCCAGTACCTTCAAGAGCCTTGAAAATGTACTTTTAAACTTCAAGTGTTTTCAAGGAGCTGTACGAACCCTTTCACAAAAAGTATAGTCTGTTCAGATAAGGTTGGCTGGGCATGTCTGGTAACCATGTTTAAACTTGAATGAAAAAATTCAATTGGATTTACCAAGTGTCGGGGACAACTAAATCTGTTTTGCAACAAAAACGTGTTAAATATAGAAGTGCTCGGTAAGCCAGAATCACGCAGCATATGGAACAGCAGAGTTAAAAAAAACAGGCATCATAAGTTATCGTTTTTTATATTTAAGATTGGTTCATTACTGACTATGGACACTAACTGAACTCAGAGGTCGTGGTGTAAGGTAAGGTCAGATGCTAGTTTCCAAAACAAACAAATGAAACTTGAAGCTTGTTGACACAGCACTGTACAAGCAGTTCGAAGTTGTGTTGTACGATAATGTATAGCACAATTTAAAACGGTACAACAGAACTTGTCGTTGAGCTAATTGGTTCAATACCTGAGACAAATAGGTATGACGCAAGAAGGACGGGGACGAAGTGAAGACACGCGAAGTGAAACTCGGGCGCTAGCTTCCAAGTGTTCATTACAAGAAATCACACTGGGTCATACATGCTGCCGAGCAAGGCAACCTCAGTACAGATACAGTAACATGAATGAACTAACAAATCGTCATGAGCCAGAGATCCAGCAGATTCGAAAGACATGCACCGGAAACTGCACTGACCTGAGCTGTAAAATTATGCCAGCACACTAGAACACGTGCCCATTACAGGATCAATCAGAGTAATAGGCAAGTGAGGCAGCGCACAACCTAAACACACGTTTACAAGCTATGTTTGAAGAATACCACTTTTTTATCCCTTGAATCTAGTGATCGTGCGCTAACGCACTGACTGCCTGCATTTTTATTAGGAACGCCTCAATTGTCTCCCTTTCAGTGCGGCTGCCTGCTCTTCTTAGAAATGTGGTTTGGCTGAAGTATGGCACACAACCACAGCGCTCGCAGTGCCGTGCCAAATACATGCCCATGTTGTTGCTGACCGCCAAGCGATGCTCTCTTGCACGATCGTTGAAACATCGGCCCGTTGTTTGATGTACACCCTACCGCAGCTTAGGGGAATATTGTAGATCACATTGCTGACACATTCAGTGTGTCGTATAGCGCGCTTCTTGGAGCATGCAGCTGTCTGCTTATTTCACATCGAAGGGCAAATCATGGCCAGTTCGCATGGAGCGGAGAACACAATGCATGCACTGTATCTGGCTGCGGTCTTCTTCGTAATGGGAGAGCAATGAACATAAGGTATTACATGCATACTCATTTTTTTCGTTTGGCTCCTGCATTTTATTACCACGTTCCAGCTTTTGCAAGAGGCTTTCACACAAACCTGTGATAATGGAGGGAGGAAATCGAGCGTCTTTCAGTCTGCCAATATTATTATTAAATCCTATTAAAAGATGGTGCTCACATGACTTCATTTAGGCTGAATTGAGGCATGTGATAGCTGTTCCTCTCTTAATAAGCTTAGAATGTGCGCTGTGAAACGGCAGAAGCTGCTGTAGGGTATACACCTCCCTAAGCTTCAGTAGAGGAAATGTACAAACAGACCGGTGTATCAACGATCGTGCAAGAGAGCACCGCTTGGCGGTCAGCAGCAACATGAGCGGGCACTTGGCAGGCCACCGCAAGCGCTATGGTTGTGCGCCACACTTGTCAAACCACATTTCTTAGGAGAGCAAGTAGCCGCACTGAAAGGGAGACAATAAAACGTTCCTAATAAAAATGCAGGCAGTCAGTGCATTAGCGCACCATTATTAATTTTAAGGGACAAAGAAGTGATGTTCTTGAAACATACCTTGCAGGCGTGTTGAGTTTAAGTTGTGCGCTGCCTTGTTTGCCTATCACTCAAATTGATCCTGTAATGGGCACGTGTTCTTATTTGCCGGCATTATTTTACAGCTCAGGTCAACGCAGTTTCTGGTGCATGTCTATCGAATCTGTTAGATCACTGGCTGATGATTTCTTATTTCATCCAGGTCCCTGTCAGTTTCTCTGAAACTTTGGGACCTCCTGCTGTAATGCGCTAACCACGTAACTCAACTGAACTATTTAATAAACTTGACTTGACTATATCTCCAATGAGGTTACGTTGTTCGGGATAATGCAAAAATCAGCATGGTTTCTGCTAATAAACAGTTGGAAGTTAGCGCTCGAGTTTGTCAGTTCTTGTCTTCACCTTCTTCCCATCCTTTCTGCGTCATGTCTAGTACTTTTGTCAAAACAGTAGAGGTCAGTGTGGCACACTGTTTTCTCAACCCCTCTTAAATAATCTTGAGTATGTATGCAGCAATCACAGAACCAAACCTGAGCGCCTGTGAAGACACACTCTGGAGCTTTTCTTTCTGAAGAGTGGGCATCGTTACCAAATCACTCCATCACGCGGCATGTAATATACCAGGTGTAGAGGCAGACGCATTAATTATAGGACCTGCGAACATGAGCTCGTTATGGTGTATCCAGACGACGGACCGACCCGCGGGCGGCTGGGTCACGTGACAGTAAGAACGCGAGTGGCCCGTCCGCTTGCGCCATATACGCGCGCAGTCCGAAACGGGAGGAATAAAGCCCGGACCCAGTGCAGTTCCAACCGCCAACGATGCTGCGCGCGCGAGCAGCGTCCACAAGCAATGCACGGTAGAGACGGACCAACTAGACAGCGCTGGAGAGGATGCCCCACAAAGGCGTACACTTCGTTACAAGTGCTTAGTTAACGTAATTCCAGCCAAGCTTCAAGCAGTGATATGTGATTAAAGAAGACCTTGATTTTATTGCGGATTTCTGTTTTTTTACAAATTCACACGAGAACACGTGGTGTGCATCAGCATTAGAAACTGGCTCGTAGCGTCAGCATCGATGGCGGGCAGTGTGAACAGCGTAAGCGTATGTAAACATGCTCGCAACTTTTTCAGTGTGAGAGACAAGAGGCGCTCATTGCTTTTAACTTTAATTCGCAGGTTACATTGTATAATTTCCCACTTTTCAAGCTTTATTAAAGTAATATAACTACCGAACAAGTAGCCAGTTCCCCACGGTGGGTGTGAGTCACATTGACTAGGTGAACAAGAATGGAAACTGCATGACTTGGAAGGCGCACCCGCGTGTGGCGTTGAGGTGCCTCGATGAGCACTAGACTGCGGGGGGGGGGGGGTGGTTCTGTACATGCGCATGAACAGCCTGACGCGCGACAGAAACTTGGAAACAAAAGGTAGTCGTTAGGCTTGCTCGGTATTTTTTATCTCAAAATACTACGAAAAACGGCCATGAAATGCGCCAAACGTGAAATTTATAACAAGCCAGAACTAGGACTAGCCCAACCAAACCTCCTTGAGCCCAACCTTAAATTTTCATCGCCATCAAAAGTAGCAAAGTTGGCGCAATGTAGCCACCAACTGCAACCCTGGTTGACTCTGACTGTAGGTAGGATATAGACATATGAGAAGTGCTTTTATATATGGGGAGAACAATTTTGCGTAAGCGAGGCCTTACCTAGCTCTTACTGATCTTTTTTATATAAACTTCGGTGCTCCATTGCAAAAGTAGTCGAGCGGACTCTATAAATGCAAAATGCGTTTATAGTAAGATGATTATAATAAAAAATGTTACAGAGAAAGCTTGTCCTGCTGGTGTTTCTGAAACAAAAGAGCCCCTCTTCGGAACCATTACGCTAGCGGCTCCAATCGCAGGGACCTCGTCGAAGTTCATTCGTTAGGTACACTTTACCGGAGAGAGTTCGCAGAACTTAAAAGCACACTTTCATTCTTAAACCCGTAAGCTCTACCAAACGCATTTGCGTTAGAGTGGCGAACCGTGACGTAACAACGGCCGCTGTGGCGGTCCCGTCGTCTCTGCACAACGAAAACAAATGTGACAAAATGAATAAATTTAAATAAATGAATTGTTCCGTGAGAATGCCGTCGTCGCGAATTTCGCCATCACGGTGTTAATAAAAGACGATAAATAGTATATCGATGCATGATATTGAAATTTCGCGCCTAAATATCCGCACATCAACGTCAGCGTGACGTCAAGGATTTCAAAGTGGTTCTTTTTTCGTATTTTCGCCACTTTTTTCTCCACAAGATATGCTGAGATTTGATACGTTAATTCTCTGGCTCTCTCGGGTCCCAATGTGCTTAATTCATCCCGATTAAGGACTATATGGGCCCTAATGGACGCCGTCATATTTTACGACATCGCAGCGAGCTGGTGCGGCATTATAGAGGTGGCGTTGACAACTACAGTTCCCTCTTTCTTTTATTGCGCGCTTTCTCGCTCTGCAAGCTTCTTCTCGCGGCAAGGATTGTGCGTTTGGTATTGTGGAAGCATAATTTACATACACGAAAAAAGTCGTTTTTTCTCTTTAGTGTCCACTTAAATTTGGACAAAGGTGGAGGTCTTCGTCTAACGAAAAGCGACAATTTGGCGTAATTGAGGGCTTAGTGACCTGTTTCGATTTTTTTTGCATAAACTTCGTCGCCCGATAACAAAACTAGTCTCTTGGACCACGTAAATAAATTATGCATTCAAAGTTTAGATGCCTCCATTAAAGGGACACTAAAGTGAGACAAAAAATCGGTTCAGGTTTATAAATTGTACTCTCAGATTTCTAATGTCTTTAATTGAATCATCATTGGTTTATTATTGCGGGAAAAATCAAGGTCTCATTTTCAAATTTCGCGCGGAAATCTCCGAGCATGACGTCGCGGACTTCGACGTGTATTTTTCGTATAGACCTCTCCCGGGGCACGCCACACGGTGGCGTCTACGTCACCACGTGACGTCACCGGCGCACGTGCAACGGCAGCGGTTGGCTAAACACCCCCGCTGCTGGCTCAGCGTGGTACAGTCGCAAGGTGCTCGGTGCACGCTTTTTTTTTTTTTGAACATCTACCTTCATCTTTCCCTTCGTAGATTAATTGTAGTATGTGTCGCAGAACATATAGATGTGTGGGAGATTGCGTTACGAAAAACTTGCCACGCTGCTGGCCGTTTAACTTGGAGAAGTTAACCCACGTGGTGGTCTGTGCGAGGAACAGCGGCATCATGTTCGAAAATGTGCCGCGTTTACTGTGGCGTGTGGTGTGCGTTGGAGCGCAGCGACGATATCGGTTCACCTTTGCGGACATTGAAACTGACAATATTGTGCATGGTGTGTGCTGTAACGATGCATCTTGTTTGCGAAAACACTGATGCGCGTCGTGCCGAACAGGGCCGGTTGCAGTGACCGGTTGTCCACAGAACATCAGGATTGGACATTTCAGTTAAGATAAAAATCAATTAGGCGCGATGATCTGCGAGTGCGTACATCTCTGTGTTTGTGCTGCGTGCAGAATAAAAAATGTGCATAATGTCTGGACTGAAAGGTGAGTTTACGCATGAGCTCCCAGCGTGTTTTAGAATTGCCGAAGCTGCATGTACGGTTTGCCACGGCGAATACGCAAAACCATACGCGTATCGCGTTTTATCGGCGATCTAGTACGTCTCAGTTGAAACAGTGGAGGTTCTTGTTTGTCATATTCTTGTTGACTTACCTTTACTGCTCGACCATTATCAAGCGACAGTGCCCATTCCGAGTTTGTGTATCAAGTCTAAAGGAGCGAAGTAAGTGTGCAAACACGTTGTAGGCATCAGATACAGCGACGTAACCGCGCAAGGGATCGATACTTATAAATATAAATTATCCTATTTATCATCGCAAAATTTCTGACTGGGTTAGGAAGAACGCCGTAGGGGAGAACTTCGCCTTAATTTTTACGGGGATTCGTTAACATCAGCGGAGCGCAGGCCAACTAGTGTTTCCTTCTTCGCCTATATTTTTTTTTCATTCATTCCCGATCAGGATTTTGTCCTGAAAGTGAGAATCTAATCCGTGAGCTCGCGCACAGCAGCTCAAACCATGTTGCCGCTAATGCTGTTCATCCTTTAAAACTACAGCGCAGATGTCGCGACCGAAAATGAGTACGTCCACATCTATGCTGTGCTAATATTTCTCCAAATGCTAGTCGTCGTGAAGAAGTACAACGTTCGCATTTTAAGAGCATAACATTTGTTTATGGCTGTCGTCCACAACGAGCAAATATCTATGTGTTGACCTAACAGAATCGTGCATTATAGGCAGCGACTCTTCCTTTTAACAGCTCTGGGTTCAGAAAACCGTGGTTTGCAGAAACCTCTATCGAAGGAACGCATACACACGCAGCGCTGGTATGCAGAGAGATCCCGCCGGCGGAACTTTCTTGCCAACCAGTACCTGCTCCAAAGGCGGCACTTCTGGGTGGGGCGCTGCTAGTGACGTCACACTTTTTGCAAACGGGGAGAGCGGTATTGCAGCGACATTTCCTCGACAAAGCATCCCGATACTTGCTATGTAGTGTCTATGGCCCCCTCAGAGGACAATGAACATCATTTTTACCGATTAGGAACAACGTAGAACCTAGTAGACGCCTTCAAAATTTGTGACATCACGGCGTTCGGAGTGGGAATGTCAAGGTGGCGTCGCCACCCGCGTTTTCTTTTTGGGGGGGTTTTGGCTGGCCAAGCGACTTCCCGTGACAGGCGTGGCGATTTTGGAATTGTAACAGAGTAATGTACCTAAATGAGAAAAATCGTTTTCTGTTTAGTGTTGCTTTGAAGGAAAGTCATAGAGAAAACTAGCTCTACTGGTGTTTCTGAAGCAACAGATCCGCAGTCCGGAATCCTGATGTTAGCGGCTACAACAGCGATGTACTTGAGAAATGCGAGATGTCAGCAGTGCCACCGAGCGTGACAGTGCCTTTATATTTACTATAATTGTGAAGCATGCACATTGTTTTTGTTTTGAATGCGAAGCATTTCTTAGCGAACCTTTGGCACTTTGAGCGTTTCTATCTACGTATCTATCTATCTATCTATCTAGCCGCCTACGTCTGGGTGCTCTCGTGATCGCCTCCTTAACCTGGTGTAGACCAAAATTAGCATGGGAGGGTAAGAGGTTCTGACGAATATGACTGTCGGGTCATGACATGAATAACGTGAAAATCCTGTCACGTACGTCGTCAAACCCTTTCCTCCAGACACGTGTGGCACATACCCGTTTACCACGGGCCGCGGTGTACGGGTATGCGCCACAGGTGATTGACAGTTTATATCTACCCAGGAACGGCGAGAACAGACATTGGTAACTTAAATGCGAGGACGTTAAGAAAAACCGACATCGGCAGCGTTGATCCGACGAATGTAAAGAATGAAAAATTAGGACCCCAGCAGGAATCGAACCCAAGCATTCTGCGTGGCAATCGGGTATTCTACCACAGAGCCACGCCAGGTCTCTCAACTGGTTTGGAAAAACAGCCTACGCAGGCGTAATGTCGGTGCAACGTCATGTATGGTTGTGGTGCTGGCTATCTAATTTTGCAAGAAAGCGATAAACACTACATTATACTCCTACTATGTGTACTCCTATGATACAGGCGTCATATCTGATTAACATCTGTGGTTCCAGTGGTGGCTACGCTTTTATAAGAGTCTAATAAACATTACATTTGTATTCCAATGATTCAGCAAGCTATGTTGAACCATTGCTCGACCCCGGAGGAATACATCAACGAAAGTTACATATGATATTCGCATCATCGCACCGTAAATTGCACTTAGTCCGCCAGAACGACGCAGTGTCATCTTCATTTCATACGAGGCTGGGCTATGGCCTCATGCTGACCGAGGATGATGCCAGATTGACTGACAGCCGCTTTGTAAACTAGGCTACGTAGAGCACATACGCCCAGAGTGTCTACGAATACGACAAACACCATCCACTGATGTTGGTCTACGTAGCACTATCCAGGCCTAGCAGCCTCGACGGCCTATACTTCCCCAACGCGAACGGTGACTTCAGGTTCCGACATGTCGCCGGCTCTATCGGCAGACAATTTGTCGACGAAATGACCGAGGCATCCACGATTTCGAACAGCTGTACTATACCTCATACTTCACTACACATGGACGCCTCGTCACCGCGATCACGACCGAATCCAATAAGTCATGACCAGCTGCTGGTGCTCACTGACCACGGTGATGATGACCTTGTTCAAGAACTGTCAAGAACGTCTTCCACACATGCACATGGGTTCGTGAAACGTGCGTGCGTTCTCCATCATAAGGGACAAGTATAAGCACTACATATCAGCTTACCGCTTCAGGTATTGGTGATGCCCACGTTGCCGCTGGCAGCGTTACCCAACTGTAAACAACTGGTTATATAACACATATGCAGCTTTTCAACATATATGTGTTTGTATAAAATTTATACAAATCTTTAGCGTCACTTTGTAAAGTTTCACTCAGCAAAAAAAAAAATGACGCCACAGTCACCTTCCCGCCGCATGCTTCGCATAACATCGACTCCCACGGTACGTGGGATCTGCCGAATTTTTTCATTGTTCTTGACTTTAAACGTACAACAATCGCGCCCCGGCGAGCAATAAACGAGAGTCTAACGAAGCGGTCACACTTTGAGAGATTTTAAACCAGACAGACATCAGTTTTGCGGGAGAAACCACACGCTAACGTCGTGCGGCTAAGCACAACCGTAATATTAAGAGCTGACTGGCGCAATCAACGAGAAATAAACAAGCAGTTATCGCCGCCTGTCGCAGTCACTGGTGTGACAACAGGCGTGCGAAGCAACGTACACCACAGGCGCAAGAGGTACAAAACGGTAGAACGGGCAACACTTTACGATCAAGACAAAAGCCCTGCAGAGGTTGATGACGGCCGCTCCGTATCACACAGGATATTGAAGCGCCGATGAAAGACGCAAATTATCCAGTGCGTGCATCGGCGACTGTTTCCATAAAGTGCCGAGCGCTCACGCAGCAGAAAACACCACGGCGATCGCCGTTACCGAGTACTGCAAACAATACAAAAACAAGGCGTATTGTGTAATTCAAATTGCGATATGTAGGAACGGCACTAAACTCTGTTTGCGAGAGCGCGGTCTCACTGATGCCGCCGATGGATTGTGGCGAACAGCGGATGCGTCCATTTCGGTTGAGAGCCGTCAGCGCGGCAGAACACGCTTTTTGATTCCTTTGTGTGCGCGGCGCGCAGGCGGTCGGCGGCGACGTCACGAGGACACGGCGACGCCATTGGCTTGAGGGGGGTCCTTTCACGGCGAAAAGCAGCCTTTTTTTTCGGTTGTACCCGAGTATAAAAGTGCTGTACCGGCACGTGGAGAGCGCTAACTCTCGAGCAGTTAACTTTTCTGCATCAATATTTGAAAGGTGTGCATAACCAGACGTCCCTTCAACATGCTGGTACCTAGTGAAATTCAGTTGCAACATTTTGTCTGGAGAAAAGGTAAGAAAAAATTAGGAGCTCTTCGCCAATCCGGAAAATGGGGGAAAGCGAAGCTTGGCGTGTGCATGCCTGACAAACTACATTTCTTTCTTTTTTCATTTCCTTATTTCTTTCTTTCTCATTGCATAATGCTCCCTTCTAACTCTTTCCTTTCTCCATGCCGGGAAGCCGACCTTCATTCACGTTCTTAGCAGCGCAACACTTCAGCTGCAGCAGGCAACAGCAACGGGAGTGTAGACTATGGAGCGTAGTCGAGTCGCCGTTATCCTAATCCGATTAACGATGATTATTGACATCAGTCAAATCATGCCGCATTTTTATAAAGCTCGCAGGCAAGTATTTCATCCTACAGCCTCCTTCGGGAACTTGAAATGGCGGAAACCGTTCAGAACAACGCGAAAAATACAAAAACATTACGTATATCTTAACCATATGAGAACGGCTTCTGTATACGGCGACAATCATTTGCCGCAGAGGCGGCCTTGGTTGCCTGTTTCGAATCTTCTGACATAAATGTCGGTGCTGCATTACGAAAGTAGCCTCGTTAGTTATACAAATAAAGTCAGGTTCGAAGTTTACATGGTTAGACCATAGAAAAGTTACGCAAAAGACTTGTTCCACCGCTGTGTCGGAAACAAAAGAGCCCCTCTTCGCAACCGTAATGGGAGCAGTTCTAACAGCGCTCAACTCCAAGGGAGCTTTATCTAACCTGCTTGGTTATATGTACCGTCAGCGGCCTGCCAGGCTAGTGAAAGAAACCCACGTGACTGGTGTGGGAAATGGAGGCGCCATCCATGGACTGGGGTCATAGCTAAAATCTGCGTTGCGTCTCTCTTCTCCCAACTCTCTTCAACACCCTCTCTGGCGGGATCAACTCCCTCTCCTCCGGGAGGCGCGCTTTCCGCCGCCTTGCTGGCGCCGCCGACTTTGAAATCCGTTAGAAAGTTTCGTGTCTGGCGTTGGTAAGGCGTGCATTAGCCGTCGTCGCTCGTCCGTTTCACGGTGCGCGCTCGCTGTGTGCTTGTGCAACGCGATGTTTTACGACTCGCGCTGTTCGTGCATAGTGCTTTGTTGCTCGAATACTTCCAGAACAATTCCCGGAATATATGTGCCGGCCCCCAAAAGAACAACAGGTGAGCGTGCCCTTTGAGTCGCGGTTTTCATTGTGTCAGTTTGAATTCACGTCCATACCGAGTAGCTGTTCTCTGCAGTGGGGCTACAGTTATTGTTTTCAAAAATGACTGATTCGAAAAGGGCACGATGCTGCGTTTAAATCGTTATACGAACCAGCAGCGGACATGAAGCCCATGCGACGTAACTATAGTTACAGGTTTACAACTCTCACAGAACCGCGTGCTTGAATAGGTGCTTTGCATTTATCTCCGGTTAATTACTCGCCATCGCCTATAACCGCGTTTCTAAGGCTGTAGGTAAATGTATGAAAACTTGTGCTGCTCTGAGACGAACAAACGAATTCACTTTTGCACGAGTCGACGGCGCTCTTTATCTGATTGGAACTTGTCCCTTTTCTCCAGGACGGAAGCGTTTTTAAAAAACTCCGGAACGCCACACAGCTGATCGGTGCGCCCAAAGAAAAGCTGAAGAATTGCAGAATCGGCGCATTTCAAGAAAAGATGCCATGAATCCTCCGATATCATCCGTTCATTTTCTCCGCGTTTATTATCACTAGTTTTATGAAAATCAACGTTTTTGGAAATGTAGTCAATAAAGTGCGGCCAATATTTGTTGTGTTATATGTGGAGTTCATTTTCACATCTTTAAAATGATCTTTACAATATTATTCTATTTTTAGGTATTCAACTGCTTTCATTGTTACTGCACTGCAGTGAATGTTCAATTTTGTTAGTTATGATAATTTTGTGGAATATCGTGCGCATATATCAGCTCTTCTGCACTTTTGTCAGTATAAAAATTGTGTTTTTTATTATGTGCCCTAATGTTATGTTCCGTTTTTTTATTCGACTGTTCTTTAAGTTCTTAACTTTGCCGAGACCTTTTGTGTTGTTTAGTGGTCATGGAACACGTCTATGTTAATCTCCTGTTCATCACTTCTGTTAATCTCCTGAACGTCTATCGCACCACATTTGATGAAAATGTTGATTTTCGGAAACGAGGACAATAAAACGAGACCAAAGATATTTTGTGTTGTGAGTGCAATTCATTCTTTTGCATTCTGGCACATGCTGCACGACTGCAGTGTGTTCTGAAAGCTTGATTGCAAATTGCGTACATTCAAACGCGCAACGAACGCGCGGCGCAGAACGCGCAAGCTGATGCAAAAA
>NC_051182.1:62659094-62701873 GCF_013339695.2 Rhipicephalus sanguineus
CCAAGTCTGGTAATTCTTCCATGCTCATCTTTCTAGAATAGCTGTGACCCGCGAACAAGCTGTACAAACGGCCTCGTCCTGTCGCGGACGCCAATGTTACGTTGTGGTTTTTGGTTTCGCACAACGTACAGGTTCTTTGTTTACTTGGAATGTCCGAGACGTTACCTCAAGACACTCCACAAAAGGACGAGACCGCTTACAACTCACATTTAATAACAACACTAAAACGAGCACACGTAACACGAACAAAGACAGAAGAGTATCCTACAGAAATAGCCGACTATACTACTGAGGACATGACACTAAGAACGACTAAGCTACATGCTTAGTTCCCAATCACTCAGTTCCTAGCCTATAGTTGGTCGCGGGGACAAGTGAAGGCGCGGTGCTGGTCTCACCAAGGTGCCACGGAGATGTCACGGAGCGAAGTACCACAGCCGGTGAGGGACGCGGTTGCCGTCGGTGCTGAGCAGCTCGACGACGTCAGGTTGACACTGGAGTCGAAGCGCCAACTCCGAAGATGTGTTCCGGCCGGACAGCCTCGTCCGAGCTCGAGCCCGAAGCCCGACTGCTGGGACCTGTCCACGGGCACAGGAACGTTTTCCCGCAGCAGCGCATCAGAGACCCACGGCCAGGAACAGCAGGTACCCAGTAGGTCGCTCAGGACACGGGTAGACGAAGGTAGACGCCCATGGCTCGGGTCCGAAACCCGACGGCCAGGACGCGTGGCCCGTCTTCCTCGCTGCTTCCCTGCTACTGATCCTTCCTCTTCGCTTCGCTTCCTTCTCTCTTCGCGTGCTTCGGAACGATGGCCGTAGATTCCTCCAATTGGCGTTTCATTTCTTTATCCTTTTGCTTTTTCAGGCCCGTGCCAGTTTCTTCTTCTTTGTTTTCTCCCATCATTTCACGGCGCGCACTCTAAAATCCCGCGCACTTCACCACACGGGCACGCCATCCGCTGCCTTTTATATCTACCACTCTCTCGGTCGGCGGTGCGGTGTTGCCCTCTGGGAACGGTAAAGTAATTCGTCATTACTGTGGCCTCCGCGATTAATACCTGCTACGCGTTACACGTCCGTGCCATAATAGAAGTTCAATTCTGACATAGCCTTAACACTCCTCGAGATGGCGATCTTAGCCCAAGCGTCGTAAAATCGTCGGCCTCGCTCATAGCATGACGCTACTCCAAACCAAAAATAGGTCTGCGACGCCCACCTGCCTCACCTGGCTGTTACACCGCGCTTCCCGCTCACGCGCTCGCCCCGAGAAAAATCACGGGCGGGGGGTGGGGGGGGCATGACGCTTTTTGCGTTTCTCTCTAATCCGGCCGTGGTCTTCAATCACATTCTAACATACCGCGGGATGCGACCACGTTCTGCGTCCAATATGCGACGCTCTTCTGGCTGCCACACCTCGTTCTCTGATTACAATTTCACCGTTAACTACTACAGCTACCACAAGGTTTTGTGTAATCATTTAACATGGACGTTAGTCGTCGGGATAGAGATGTACCAGCAATCATCAAAGTGTGTGCACCCACGTTAAACGGTGCTATAGCTGCCAGACATCAATATACATTGTGCAAGCTCTCCTATATCAGTGTACAGTAAACATTCAGTTACTTCTGTAAGGGCATAATTTACTTTCGTGTTATTCCGATCCCTATGAAGGAGGAATCAACCATCTTTTTTATATCTATCCATTCAAACTGCGAAATAAACTGCCACAGTAGAGTACACCGTACTCTGAATGCATATATTTAACCATTATAAATAATGAACCTTTCATTATTAAGAATTTTTTAATCTTCTTGTGATGGTTATGGACGTTCGTCACTATGTTTGTCAATAGCGGACGAGAAAGGATTCACATGAACCAGTTAGGTGAGAAAAAACAAACTTTATACTGTACACTAGAGAGGAGAGAAAAGTACTAGGAGAAACAAGCTATATATACACAACACTAGACGCCAAGCATCACGCAACATGTGCGAGAGTAAGTCCTGGATCAATTACCGGAGAGTCCGGCTAGGCTACGACAGTGTCCGATTCGTGAGGGAAAAAAACACTGTCTCACAGTTTGTCGTCCAGCATGATGCGGTCGTCGACGTGCGCGAGGACACAGGTGGCACGGCTGGCACGCTTGACGGCACACGGATGCGCTACCGTGTGTTGCGCGGTTGAGTCGGAAGTCGCGGCCACCCCAGCAGCACAGGTCGCAACTCCCGAGGACCCGTGTCAGGCCACGACCCGCGAAGACCGCCCCAGGTAGGCCTTGCCCACGATCCTGCCCTCGGCCACTGCAACCAGGCAGGAGCCGTTCAGCAGGCCTCGTCCTTGAACAGGCCACCGGAACTGGACCTTGGACAGGCTACCGGCCCTCGACCCGGCAGGCACGAACTGCTCCAACGCCCGCCTCAGGAACGTCGCCCGGAGCTCGTCACCTAGCGCGGCGCACCGCTTCGTCCGTCTTCGTGGCCTGAACCCGCGAGCCCTTCTTCGCACCTTCCTTCTTCTTCTCTTCTTCCTGTTTGGTTGTCGCCTTCGTGCCACCTGCCCTCCGCTCGTCTTCTTCAGTTTCGGTTTTCGCGGTTTTCGCGGTTCTCGACGCTTTTGAGTCCTTTTAGTTACAAATCATGCCTAAAATACATCACTTTTATGTCCTTCCCTTACACTTCTTCAATCATTACCATTAAAAATTTTAACCATTTTCAAGCGAAGCCTGCATTTACTGCCCTGTGAAGCTGGTGATGTTGTTCCAAGAAACCCTCCTCCCTCACAGCTAGCGCGCAGGAAACAATAATTCGTAAAACTGAAGAAAAATCTTCCTTTCCCAAAGAGTGCCTTGAACACTAGGCCACGTGTCAATGCTTGCGCAATGTTAACTGCACTGTGTCATACGAATGCGTTCTACCTACGTTGTCAAAAACAATTGGGAACCTGCGCACTTGCTATGGGCACTTCATTGAAATGCATATTAAAAGCAGTCAGCAAGACAACGTATTTTAGGAAAATTACAACTTCAACGAAATTGCATTCCTAACCCACCTTTCCATGGTGGCGTGATGGTTCTTCCGTTGCACCGTTTAAAGGCTTATGAACTCTGGAAACGGCAGGAAACATGGGAAGCCGATTCAGTCCGAAAGCAGCATCCTGGCAAGGGCTGCTACCTATAATAAAACTGAATGCTTACGTTAGGAGAGAGTGCCGCGCAATGCGAAAGAACGGAAGACAGGAACAAAGAAATAACTAGAGCGAAAGCAAGAAAGAAAGAAAGAAAGAAGGAAAGAAAGAAAGAAAGAAGGAAGGAAAGAAAGAAAGAAAGAAAGAAGGAAAGAAAGAAGGAATGACAGAAAGAAAGGAAGAAAGAAAGAAAGCAGGAAAGAAAGAAAGAAGGAATGACAGAAAGAAAGAAAGAAAGAAAGAAAGCAGGAAATAAAGAAAGAATGAAGGAAAGAAAGAAAGGAAGAAAGAAAGAAAGAAGGAAAGAAAGGAAAGAAAGAAAGAAGGAAAGAAAGAAAGGAAGAAAGAAAGAAGGAAAGAAAGAACGAACGAAAGAAAGAAAGAAAGAAAGAAAGAAAGAAAGAAAGAAAGAAGGAAAAGGAGTAGGTCAGGCACGCCCATGCCACGCTTCGCTTACCCCTACTTCCCCGACAGTGGAAGGTCTCCTGAATTTTTCGTAAGCACGAAGGTTTTGCGATACAGTAGCGACAGCTGCATAAAGCTCTATGCGGCACAGTTTACAGTTCTAGTTTCGTATGCCAATTCCTACTCTAACCCACGCATATTTACTATAGCGAAAAACTTAATGCCTGATCACACACGAAAATTTACTGTGCGAGTCGGCGACGTCCGCGCCTGCGTGAATGATGCAAACAGTCATTACGTGGTGATGTCACCATGCCGTCACAGATAGCCGACGTTTATATGAGGATCTACGATATCGCCATGCATATCTGCCGTGTTAGAATAAGTAAACTTAATATAAACTGCTTATACATTGCAAGTCAATGAAACATGGGGATGAAACGTGCAGATGGTTGCATGCAGCTTTTCTATGCTCGAGTACATGTAGTCCTCTCGGTTGTTTTCAGTTTTTCTACATGTTGCTTCACTTCCCATAGTTTCGCGTACAGTAGAGCTTTCCTTCTCCATCAGCTGCAATGTCTTTATTCTCTGAGACAGGCCTGTATCCAGGGGGGCTAGGGGCACAGCGCCCCCCCCCCGAATTATTTTCACGACACAGGGTGTTTTACCGAAAATTGATAACTAAAATAGGTGTTAACTAAAAAGTCGTTCAGCAAGCAGCCTACACCCCGCCTCCCCCCCCCCCCCGGGAAAAAGTTCGCTGCTATGGGCCTGGTCTGAGAACTAGTCCACTAAGTGATGCATTGTTTGTTTGTACAGTGGTGAGATGCTTAGCGCACATTGCATATTGACATAGCATACTCACATGAATATCAATAAAGGAACACTCCCAGGGTCCCGGCGGTGTAACAAATAAAACACTCTGCAACTTAGGTGACGAATGTGCCACTGCTTTCACAAAGTACATAAACGAATGTTGGGAGAAGGGGGCCATACCCCAGCAATAGAAAATTGCCCAAATCATATTATTATCCAAAACGGGCAATAAGCCGTTCATAGGAAATCTCAAACCCATCTGATTGACGTCTTGCATCGGAACTCTAATGGAAAAAGCAGTTTAAACGCGTATCGTCAGATACATGGACGACAACGAGGTATACCCACACACCATGATCGGCTTTAGACAAACTCTCGACGGAAGACGTCATGTTGCAGCTAAAGAATCAAATCACAGACGCCGAAGCGGGCACCCTGGATAAGAAAGCCATATTGAGCCTTGACCTGCATAAGGCGTTCGTGGGTGACCGCGAGGCCATATTGAGCAACTTGCAAATCCGACACGTAGGTCAGACAGTGTGCGATTACGTGAAATGGTTTCTCACTAACCGTAAAGACATACTCATTGCCGCGGAAGCGGAATCCGAAGTCTTTATGCGGATGACATCATCCTATAGGCGACGGGTGGGAGCGACAATCGCATAGAAGAGATTTTATCATAGCAGTAAATACGGTAGAGCAAAACGTGGAGAACAATGGTCTAAATTGCTCTCCCCAAAAATCGGAGTTATTACTCTACAGACCTACAAGCAGAAGACGCAAGCGCATTCGACAACGACCGAACCACACATTCTTAGCAGGAGGTTACCCAATTCCTGAAGTACAACACATAAAATTGCTGAGACCCTGAATATCCGTGAACGGACCTAACGGCAAACCAATAAAGATACTGGATCACAACACCCAGCAAACCATTAGATTGATTCGTAGAATTGTCAACAACAACTACGGCATGAAAGAACACAACTTAGTGCAGCTTAATCATGCCTTCGTCGTCAGCCGCATAGTGTGTGACCCCACACCTCAAGTTGCAAATACCCGAAAAACAGAACATCGAATGAATCATCAAAAGGGCGTATAAGCAAGCCCTCAGACTACCGATCGCCACGTCTAACGAAAAGTTCCGAGCGTTAGGAATGCATAACACGCTAGACGAACTCATTGAGGCTCATATAATACCGCAGTATGAACGACTCGCGCAAAGGAACACGGGAAGACACATCCCGCACAAACTTCGAACGCTTGCCTAGGCGGCAATAGATACGATATCCCAAAAGAAACTGGAGAGTGCATCATAATGCCACCTTACCCAGAAACATGCACCCGAAAATCAGCGGGAGCGGAGATATGCAGGAACGAGAGCACTGCACAAGAAGTTTCAACACGACGTGGACGTGGTCTGTGGAGATGCGACCGAATATGCAGACGGTCGACACATAGCAATATTCTCTTCCAATCAAGCGGACCACCTGCTCGCTAGCGGCACCATTAAAAAGGCCTCAGAGCTGACGCTTGCGTCCACAACAGCCAGCGTCGTAATCAGCGACTCTAAAACCGCGATTCATAACTCCGCTAACGGAAGAATCTCGAAAGAGGCATTAAGGATCTTGGCTAACTTTCGCGGAGAGCGCGACGTTTTTGTTATATGCACGCCCGCCGACCCCTCCTTCTCGGGCAATGAAACCGCGCACCCCCCAGATCGTGTGTTAGCGAGGCGAGCAGGGTCAGGAATGACGCGGAGCCCGCTTGCGGAGAGAGTCCGCGTGGCCAAATGTAACCAAATCACTAAGAACTATACATTAAGGAGGCAGCATAACCCGCCACCACACTCCTCATTAAATAGCCAGCAGGCGACATTGTGGCGCATGTTACAAACAAGCACCTTCCCACTCCCAATCGCTTATAATCATTGTTACCCGGACCTCTCTACTAAGACAGATGTAAACGCTGCAATCAGCGGGAGGACGTGAATCACATTATCTGCGCTTACCCCAAAATCGGGAAGGGGCGAAACAACACATATATGAATAAGCGGAGCACTGGGAGACCTTGCTGCTCAGCTCAAACATCGAGGACTAACTACTAGTCCTCAGGCAAGCAGAAGATGCCGCCACACCCCAAGCACTCCTAGCTGCCATCTTATGAAGGGGCTATAAACTCCTATGGCACTTGCCGTTTCAATAAAAGTTGTTTCTGTCTTGTTATGTCATGTCATCTGGATCGCCTTAGGCGTATAGCCGGGCCGTCAAAAGCGAGTATGTGCCTCTCGTGGCATGTGGAAAGGGTTTTATGACGTAGGCTACAGGTAAGTGACGTTATTGATGTCATGACCTGTGTATCGTCTTCGTCATACAATCATGTCTACCTGTGCCACGCTTGGAATATACGAAGTTAAGGAGACGACCACGATTGCGCCCAGAGCTAGGCCGCTAAACAGATAGATATAAACAGTCAAAGAGCCTTTAGTTCGTTTAGAAATGATTCGCATTTAAAATCGCCGCACATATACTTCTTACAGACGGTTAACCAGCAAGCTGATACGTGCGCACCGGTGTCTTTCGCGGGTTGATTAAGGACGGCTCATTATAAAGTATTCGAAGACTACAGAGCCAAATCGCACATATCCTACCGCTAGTGAATGTATTCCCACAATTGTGCCCGTATTTCCGGGTTCCGGTATAAAAAATACTCCTTTATATTCTACATGTAGCTCACCAACACAGGGCTTAGCTCATGCCAGTGAGATATACGTTTTTGTTTTACTTTATACCTTGTCACACTGCGCTTCTGTACGCGTGAGAAAGTCGCGCTTCTTACGTGTTCACTCTCAGAAAAAAATTTAGCGAACAGTTAGTTAACGCATACATTTACTGGTTTTAACCATATTTTAGTACTTTCCTGACATCTCCTTACTATCCAGCAGCTAGTAAAGCTTGTAGATTTTGCCGATACTTACCAGGGAGGACTTCATGGTGGTTTACTTAGATAACTGCTAAGCCACCTATGTGCCCAGATGCTTCGTAGATGCCATAGCATATTATTAGATGCGAATTATAGCGGAGTTCAAACCGTTGGAGGTGGTGGTGTGCGGCGTGACCATCCTTAGTGCGCATGCGCATACCCTCTCCACTCCCCTTTTTCCCCCCTCCCCGCTCCGTCTCCATTTTCCCCTCTCCCTTTTCCCGCTCTCCACTCACCCTATCCCCACCCCCTCTCCACTTCTCTCCCGTTTCCCCTCTCCCCTACCCTCTCTAATCTTCCTCTGACACGCAGGCTAGACATGCCGAAATTCTCTCCTGCGCCACACCGCGATGAGCACCAGTGCATGCGCGTCCCCTCCCCTTCTCTCCTCTCCTACGCTGCCGCCCTCTCGCGCGCCTGTCGACCGCGTTCCCCGCTCACTCTGTGAGAATTAACGGCCAGGTTAGAGGGAAGACAAGACGCGCGTAGCGTTCCTCTTCGCGCTCCACGACGCGAGGTCGGTAGCATGCCCAACGAACGCCAACGGAACGCGATCATGCAAGTGCTCCGGCTTCGCATAGCCTCATGGTCCCCTTTAGCGAGAAATGGTGCAATTTTTTTCTTAATTTTGATAGTTTTATTCAAAGTTTAAACAAATTTTAATTATCTTGATTATGTTAGAAGAACTGTTTCACGCTGCGCGATGGAACATATATATGGAAACAGTAGGGTGCGAGATACTGGGCACAAAACATCGATCACTCCTCTAAATGTCATGACTGCTATCTGGTACAAGGTTTGTTATCGCATAGTACGCGCATAAATGGCCGTCAAGCTGCTGTTAGAATAGATGTTAAGGTAAACAGAAATTCGCGTGAATTCTTGAAACTCTGCGTGTGCTCGTTCGGAGTCCGTTTTTGTCTCCGCGTGAGTTCAGGTGTGTACTAATTGCATGTAGTGATCAGGGTATGCACAATGCTGTAGCGTTTATTGTAGCATTAGCTACACTGGCTGAGCCGGAGCGGTTTCACGTGCCCGTACAAGAGCCGTGCTGCGCATGCGGGAGGAGCAGTGATGTCGCACAGCTGGCACACCAGAACGCTGGAACACTTGCGCTATAAGCCCGTGGCTGCGGGTGGGCTGATCGCGTCGCTGTCGCTCGTGCAGTGTCGAATGACCGAGTGCGTCCACTGCTGAGACTGCATGAATGCGCTAACTGCGCCACGTGCGATAGCGTCCTTCTTCGTCCGGCAAGGTCTCTGCGACGCCACGGAAGGAGTGCGCAGGGCTTCTCTTGTCTAGGTGGTGTTGACCGGGCACGAGACGCTGCCATCTCTATGGCCTCATAGAGACGGCAGCGTGTTACTACACAGACCAGGCACGTAGGCAAGGGGAGGGCCTGCCTCCCCCCCCCTTCTCCGAATTTCGCCCAGCCTGGTATTTCCCGGGCAACTTTTTAAATGCGAATGCATTTCTTAGTCGGCCTATGTCAGGCGTCGGTCGGTGTCCGCGCGCCTCTCCGCTCTCACTCCCTTTCCCATAGCAAGAGCTGCGGACGCGCGCGCATATCATCGCCCCTAGCAACCGGAAACAGGTGGTGCGGGTGGAGTAACGGAGAGTGAGTGGAGAGGAGGAGCGCGCTCTGGCGTGTGAGCGCGCTCGCATCGCGGGAGCTCGGCGGAGCTCCCGCGTGTGTGGAGAGAGTGTAGGAGCGGGTAGGTGCAGTGCTTCGCCGCTCTTTCTCTCGCCGTTCGCTCTCTCTCCTCCCTGCGCCACCGCCTCAATGCAGTGCGTTTGAAACGCGTTTGTAGCTTTTGTGCTGTCTTGGCACAGCCTGAAAACAGCGCGTTCTAAACGCGTTTGTGCTGCATTGAAGGCGTTGGCAACATCCCTGTGGTAATTACGGACGCACGTAGGAAGCGTTCGTTGAAAGAGGCGCCCAAAAGGGAGAAACTTGATCGCGTCGATGTGTCAGCTTTAAGCCATTAAAATTACTACGCCGTGTACTCTCGGCGCAAGAAATGCATTCGCATTTCCTCACGATTCCCTTCGGGGAGGTGCGGGCATTTTTTAGATGCGAAGTATCTTATGGCGGAGCAATCCGGTGGTGGTGGTGGTGGTGGTGGTGGTGGTGTGCGGCGTCACCACCCCTACTGGGCATGCGCATACCCTCTCCAATCCCCTCACCATTCCTCCTCTCTCCTTTCCCCATCTCCACTCACCCTCACCACTTGCCTTCTCCCCTTTCCCCCTCTACCCTTTCCACACTTCCTCTGAAACGCGGGCTAGACATGCTGAAATTCTCTCCTGCGCAACGCCGCGATTAGCACCTGCGCATGCGCGTCCCCTCCCCCTCTCTCTCCTCTCATACGCTGCCGCCCTCTCGCGTGCCTGTCGACCGCGTTCTCCGCTCGCCCTGTGAGAATTTACGGCCAGGCTAGAGGGAAGACAAGACGCGCGTAGCGTTTCTCTTCGCGTTCCACGACGCGAGGTCGGTAGCATGCCCAACGAACGCCAACGGAACGCGATCGTGCAAGTGCTCCGGCTTCGCATCGCCTCATGGTCCCCTTTAGCGGGAAATGGTGTAATTTTTTCTTTTTGCCATGGAAAGACTTTCTTTCGAACAATTAGGCCTTGGCGCCCCCCCCTGAAAACAAATCCTGGCTACGTGCCTGACACTGACCACCGAGGCCTCTTTGTGGCAGTAGAGAAATGGCGTTGAGGAAACGATAAGTATAAATGTGTCACATAATGCGTACAACATTTGTATGCCATTGAAACAGCAGTAAGCATGATAATCAAGCTAATCCTAGACATCCAGGAGAGCTAAGGATAATCAGCTGAACCTAAAGCTCACGCTACGTGTATCCCGGCATAGCCAAGCTAAGCCAATATTTTTAAATGCGAAAAATTTCTTTGCGAACCTTTGGCACTTTGAGACTTTCTATTTAGGTATCTATCTATCTATCTATCTATCTATCTATCTAGCCGCCTATCTCCGGATGCTCTCATGATCGCCTCCTCAACTTGGTGTGGACTAAAATTGGCATGGAAGGGTAAGGGGATTAGACGAATATGACTGTCGGGTCAAGACATGAATAACGTGAAAATCCTGTCGCGTATGTCGTCAACATCTTTCCTCCAGACACGTGTGGTACATACCCGTTTACCACGGGCCGCGGTGTACAGGTATGCGCCACAGGTGATTGAAACTTTATATCTATTATCTACCCAAGAACGGCGAGAACAGACGTTGTTAGTCTGAGTGCGAGAGCTTTAAGAAAAACAGACATCGGCAGCGTACCCGACGAATGGAAAGAATACGAATTTGGATGCGAGCAGGAATCGAACCCAAACATTTTGCGTAGTAATCAGGTATTCTACCACAGAGCCACGCCAGGTCCATAAACTGGTTTGGAAAAATAGCCTATGCAGGCGTAATGCGGTGCAACTTCAATTGTGTTGTGATCTAATTTTGCAAGAAAGAAATAAACACTGCATGATATTCCTACGATATATACTCTTACGATACAGCCTTCATATCAGATTAACGTCTGTGGTTCCAGTCTTGGCTCCGCTTTTATAGCAGTCTAATAAACAATACATGTGTATTCCTGTAATTGAGCAAGCTATATTGAAGCATTGCTCGACCCCGGAGGAATACATTAACGAAAGTAAACTATGATATTCACATCATCGCACCGTATTGTGCACTTAGTCCGCCAGAGCGATGCAGTGTCCTCTTCATTTCTTCCGAGACTGGGCAGTGGCCTCATCCTCACCGATGATGACGGCATATTGATTGACAGCCGCTTTTCACACCAGGCTACGTAGGCCACATACGCCCATGTACGACAAGCGCCGTCCACTGATGTTGGTCTACGTTGCACTATCCAGGCTTACCAGCCTCGACGGCCTATATCTCACCAACGCGAAGGGTGACTTCACTTTCCGACATGTCGCCGGCTCTATCGACATACAATTTGTCGACGAAATGGCCGAGGCATCCACGATTTCCAACAACTGTACTATACCTCATACATCACTACACGTGGATCCCTCGTCACCGCGATCACGATCGGATTCGATAACAAGTCATGACCAGCTGCTGGTGCTCACTGACAACGGTGATGATGACCTTGTTCAAGAACTCTCAAGAAGATCTTCCACACATGCACACGGGTTCGTTAAACGTGCGTGCGTTATCCATCATTAGGAGCAAGCATAAGCACTACATATTAGCTTACCGCTTCTGGTGTTGGTAATACCCACGTTGCCATTGGCAGCGTTACCCAACTGTAAAGAAATGGTTAAATAGCACTTATGCAGCTCTGCAGCATTATGTGTGCGTATAAAATTTATGCAGATCTTTAGCGTCACTTTGCAACGTTTCGCTCAGTAACAAAAATTACGTCACAGTCACCTTCAAGCCGCATGCTTCGCATAACATCGACTCCCATGGTACGTGGGATCTGCCAATTTTTTTTTTTATTTTTAAGGGCTGGCTCCCCAGGTTCTTAGGCTGGGGCAAAGTCACGCGCCGTAAACGTAACCTTAGTTCCATAGGCGTCCGCTACAGGCGCCGCTCGCGCGATAGAGAAGTCTTCTTCCTCTTGTTCTTCGAGCGCCTTGATGATGATATTAACGCAGGCATAGCCAACTGTAGTGTGCGCACGCTCGCGCGTAAGAGAAGTTTTCTTCGTCTTCTTCTTCGAGAGCCTTGATGATGATAATAACGCAGGCAAAACCACATATAGCATAGCCAACTGTAGCATGCAGCGCTGGCTCCACTCCGGCAGTGGAACATGAACGAAAAAAACAAGGCCGCGGAGCGGAGGGCTCGCAAGGCAGCAGCAGCGCGGGTTCGCCGCTAACGCAATGTGGTGAGAGCTCGCGAGGCCGCAGAGAGACGTCAGCGTCGTGCGGACCCCGTGATACAAGCTCGCGAAGCCGAAACAGCGCGGAAGAGGCGGCAAGAGAGCCTCGAAGAGGTACGGGCGTGGGATGCAGCGACCAAGTGCCGAAATCGCTCGCTACCAGAAACCGACGCGCGCTTCTAGCGAGATTTCCTTGACCACACGTTTGGTCAAAGCTGCAAGGTCTGCGACCGCTTGTGGTTCGGCCACATTCTCACCACAATCGCTGCTATAACAACATGTGGCGTCTTTATATGCCAGTAGAGGAATTGTTCGGAGCATTCACGGTTTAACCGATTATCTTCGAGCCAACTCCTCAATCATCATTCACTTCGAGGATATGGCGTGATTTTTTTATTCTTAAATACTCTTTTCTAATAGCATGACAATCTACAAGGCTCATATAAACCAAATAGGCGTAAACCTCTTAGTTGATTATAGTCCACTAGTGCTAGTACGGTTACTAAGTTTCAAGTGCGGTTACTAACAGCAAAGTGAAAAAACGAACAGTTTGAGATGATAGTGTTCACTAGATAACGAACTGATGGATTTCATGAACCTGCATTTTACTGCGTACTCTTACTACGAGGTTCGTGCTTTTTGTCACAAGTAAACGCGCAACGCCAACACTTCAAGCACAGTAGGCCTTGCCCCAAGACGAAGCTGCGCTCAGAATTAGCATTAGGCAGTATCGTAATCATCGGTGAATTTTTTTAAAGAGTGCGCCTTGATTGCTAAGCGACATTGTGTCGATATTAAAGGCCAATGGCGCGCAGCCATGACTTTCCACAGCGGTGCGAAACGCGCGCCATACTTCTTCGCGTAGGGAGTACGTGTGCAGAAGCCCCGTCGGCGTAGCTGTCCCTTAATTGCCAAGAAATGCAGTCAGCAATATAGTGGTGTCAAGCCTGAAGGAAGGGCGGAGTTGGGCGGCTTTTCTTTGTTTCGGTTTATTTTTTTATTCATTCCAGACTTTTTTTTTTCACTCAACTCTTATTTTTCTTTGCCTATTTTGTATGTGTTTTTTCTATTTGCTTTCCTCTCTCTGCATGTCTTTCTTTTCCTATCACACTCTTTTCTTCTTTCTTTGCCAGTAATTATTTTCTCTTTCTCCATTTCTTTGTCTGTGTCTTTTTTTCTCTGTTTATCTTTCCGTATCTTTCTGTCTATCTTGCCTTTCTTGCTCTCTCTTTCTCTTCCTTTCTTTGCTATGCTTTGCTCTCTCCCTTCCTCCTTTCCCGTTGGCGAGATACGCGTACTTTCGGACAACGTTCGATGCGCTCGCAAGTGCTACATAGAAGATGAAAGACGCCATGCCGGTGCCGCTCGTAAACAGCGTTCCAGAAACGTCGCTCTCTGCAACAAAGCGCAATGCTTACGCATCGCTTATACAACTCACAAAGGGCATTCCGCGAGAATTTTTTTTTCATTCAAGGGTATTCTTTTTGTCCACACATCGGCTATTCTTCTCCTGACCTTATACAAATATTGTGGCTTAACAAGCCCATCTCTGGATTACGCCATACATCCATAGAATACAAAGCAGTAATATTGGTCATCAGTGTCGAGAAGCGCGTTCCCTCAGGCATTAGGATGTCACTCTTTCTACTTATCCGCCTCTACAACATTGCGTCATTCCACGCTAGAGTCCCCGCCGTAGCGCATGGAGACTGCAAATATTTGTGATTACAGTTGCTTGCCGCTCAACTTTCGCTTGCTTATATGAAACTGTGGATAATAGAGATATATATTTACAATGAATGCGCGTATTTTATTCTATAAGACTGAGCTGGCCCCATACCGAGGTGCTGCTTCGACATGCAATAATTCAATTTCTTAGTTTTTGTGTTCCACTGCTAGGTAGGTATATTCAAAGAACAAGAGCAATGCCTTTTAGCCGCCTGGCTAGAATAAACCTAAGCGACGCCAGTTTGCTTCACCGGATTCTCGTGGGCGTTGTATTAACTCACCCCTGCGCCCACTTCATTGGCCATAGGAGAGCCCGAACTGTCAAGGCTGCACAGTGTGTGAAACAACAGCACATCTATTTTGTGACAAGTGAAAGGTGCCAGCAAGTTTCAAAGGTGAGCACAAGAAGATAACAGGAAACGCGCACGACTGAACTGAACTTTATTGAAAGACAGTATTCCCTTCTTTTATTAACCTAATAGTCTAACGTAATAGACTGGAAAGAGAAATATGCGAAGCTTTCCACACTGGATTGTAGGCGCTTAATTATGTGTCAGTGAACCTTCGGTGCATAAAATTCATAAAGAATTTCAATACATGCCGGAACTATAATTTCCCATGTGGTGCATGTGTTAAGGTCTGGTTAAGAGAAAAAAATAAAGGGGGTTGGGGAGCGGAGCGTGTTATATAGTATGCTCGCATTATTTGGCTTTTGGCTCTTTACGCATGCGTGGCGGTGTTCTAGGGAATGTCGCCTTTTAATAAACTTCAGTTGTAAATGCCGCCTTCTCCTGTTAGTTTCCTTTTTTTCGTCCTGTGCTCGCTTTTCAAACTTGATGAAGCCCTTCACTTCTCATCATGTACCAACTGGCCCAGAAAACCACACTGCTAACACCTATTTTGTGATTGCCCACGCTACGTGTCGCAACGAAAAACGCTGGCTTCGACGCTGGCATGAATCGGCGTGGGAACGATATGTGAAGGGGTTCTTTTGTCAGCAATGTACGATCAGACACTCCCAACAACTTCTGCAAGAGCAGTGACAGATTCCCTTAAGAGCACAGGTGGGGACTCCAGGCTGTAGCGAAACCACTTTGTAACGTGGTTAATGTATATACGCGCAGCTTCTTTCTCTCCCCGTCATCACTTTTCCTTTTCCCCTTTCCCTTACCCCATGTGGAAAATAACAGGCTTGAGCGCACTAGGTCTGACCAACCTTTTGCCTTCTAATAAATTCTGCCCCTCTCACATTAAAGTTCATTGTCTGTCTGTCTCTCTTTCTCAGAGAACGAGACAAGAGTTCGCGTTTATTTTATGTTAAAACTAGCCTCCATTCTGCCTGACTAATCTAAATATTAGTTTGGTTCCACAGGTAGAGCATATTTTAACAGCGTAGCTCTGGACGCCGGATGCAAGTCCATAGAGCTCTCTCGCAAAGCTATCGTAACCATGAACGGCCTCGAGATCATATGTAGGGCTCCGTGTGTTCGGAGTGTATTTTTCTTGAAGTCCGGAGGGTGTTTTAGGGGCGAAGCTCCTTAAGGCGGCACCCGTTCGTCCCTCGTAGTAGTGCGTTAACCAGTCGTAACGCTAGTACCAGATCTTGACCTCCAAGGTGGTGCCGGTGGGAGATTTTTCCTGTGCGTTGTTGAACAATAAAAAATTCGCAGCGTGCGCGTTAACTAAAAGCCGAATTCTTCTGTCTCTCATTCCCCATTAGCAGCCATTGGCATGTTCCAGTAGGAAACGTTAGTAGAAGTAGAAGTGTAAGTGTTAGCTAAAAGCCGAATTCTTCTGTCTCTCCTTCCCATTAGCAGTCATTGCTTACCTCCAAGGTAGTGCCTGGTGAGATTTCTCCTGTGCGTGATTGAACAATAAAAATTTTGTTCAAAACGCCGTTGATTGATGAAATAAACCAACGAAAGACGCCAGATGTTTTCTAAAAGCAAAACGAAAGAACGCCAGATGTTTCTAAAGCAAAACGAAAAGACGCCAGCTGCTTAACAAAAGACGCCAGATGTTTTCTAAAGCAATGGTTTTCTAAACAATGAAAATTCACAGCGTACATGTAAAATTAAAGTGAGCTGCAAGTCGATATAACTCATCGAACCTTTAGTATAAACGCGCCCGATCTCACGTCGGTGATGAGGTACTGGGCAGAATTCACGGAAGATTCACGGTTTACCGATGAACCTCCGCAGCTTCGCCCACTCATCATCATCCACTCCGTGGATATGCTGTGATTTTTTTTCGGAGTTAGCTTTTTTGGAAGAAATTCAGTTTTTATCGGAGTTTGTTTCTCGCAAATATCCTATTCTTCGAAATTCGGCGTTTAATTATTGCAATATAAATTGTTGCAGTGTCTTCTTTTGAATTTTCTGCCCAATGAAAATGAGTTGCAGTGTTGCTGGTAATCATGTTTTTCCGTCCTTTTATCTTTTTCTCAGTACCTCTTCATTTACATTGTTAATATGGCTTGCCAAAGTGTACTTTTGGGGGGAGCAGGAGCTAGTCAAGCGGCTTCTCAGGTTTTTGTCCTAGCCTCGCTCATATTCCCGATGAAAAATAAAGAACCGAATAATAATGTTATCCTCAAGACTGCGAAATCTTACATAAAATGAAATCTGAACACGAGAACATGCGAACACACTAAGTGTACTTTAGATGTCTGGAAGGTTTGAACGCGCCAACACATATACATACAAACACGAATACTTCAATACAAAACACACACGCTTCATCGTATTGCAACATTAAGGCTTGTTGTAACAGACATAAGCATACTTTACGGGGTTGCTGCTGCTGAGGGAGGCGCGCTCGTTTCGATGATTGTCAGCTTTTAAAATGCCCTTTGAACGTTGAAAATACACTTTGAAAATCGGAGCTTATCGGATAAACCCGAATTTTCATAAATTTTTACCGGCGACTATTTATCGGATTTATCCGAGATCACGGAGCCCTACTTATATGGGATCTCGCGTCAACTAGTAACGCGTTCGAGGCAAGAAAGTAGGAGAAGAGAGGAACAGAGCATTGTGTTATACTGTATAGCAATGGGGTGGGAAAGGGAAGTGATAGTGAGGAGGAGTGATGTCAGGTGGAGGGAAAGGATGATGGGAACGAGCCAAGCATGTCATGCCCTTGTAAAGTGTAGTATAGCAAAAGGGCGGGAAGGAAAGTTTGGATGAGGAAGGGGGAAAGAAGAGGGAGAGGGTGAAGGATGACGTAGCCACGTATGATATAGTGTAGCGGAGGGTCTCAAAGAGAAATTAGGAACGATGAGCCAAACTAGAAGCAAAGAGTGTAAAGTATAGCATAGTTTTGTTTAGTAGAGTACAGCACGGGTCATGAAAGGGAAGCGAAGCCGAGAGAGGAGAATGCCACCAGCTCCTCTCCTTCGTCATCGCGCGACTAGTGCGTAGCTGTCGCAAATTTCTCAAAAAATTATGTTTCGAATCTTCCTAAAAAAATTCGGAAGCCATAGAAAATTCTGCTGTTTATTTCTTTTCTCAGCTCTTTTTTTGCTGATTCGGCCCAAGTAAATATACTTTATGTGCAGCAGTTGGGCAAGGACTTCAGTACTACTCAGTGAATAAAGAATAAGGTAATTTTTTTATGCAATAAAAACATTTTTCAATTTGTCTCTCAGAACACAACCGGTCTTTTGTTTGTTTCCAATTTCATCCACAGCACGTAGCTGCTTTCGCAACTTTCACTTAGCACAGCCAGCGGCGGCGAAATGCGCGCTGTGTGTCAGCGGCTCGTGAGCGTTCGAAAGTCTTGTCGCCCAGATGTCACTGTTACAAGTATGAATATGTGTTACAATGACAGGAAGCTTGGCCTGCCCAACAAATTCCAACATCCTTGGCACACTGTGCGAAGGAACCGCATCGACAACATGTATACGCAGATGATATATACGAACTGGATTATTACTTTTGATATGTTTGATGATAGAGGTTTCTGAGATCTCCCTCATCGACACGAACACCGCGAAAAACATCATCGTTCGCCACTACCAACGCAGCCATCACGCCGCTACTATTCCCGCTGCAACTGCAGTCGGGCCTGGCGCTCCCAGTCCAAGGGACCCGCCTATTTTCACTTGGAGCAAATAATATTACGCGGATGTCCGCTTGCGTCGTAGTAACGCATAAGTTAACCGCACAAATAGGGAATACGAGGGCATGCTGAAAAACGTTATATCTTGAAGTCGTACACGTTGGCAATATATTTTCGCAAATCACGAATCATGCCTATTGTGACGTAGGTGAGAGGGCGATGTACTAAACATGATCATGCGTAATGCGGTTCGTCTCACTGCGAACAAGGCTCCTGTGTGGTAGCCGAAACGTGAATAAATAATTTTCGCCTTGTTCGGCGTCCATCAGTGTTTCAGCAATGAGGTAAACAGTTAAAATGGCTGAAGGGCCCCGCGCACACTGCATTCCTCTAGCTAGGGTTCTAGGTCACCATAGCGCACACCGATCATCTTCATCGCGTAGGACAGCGCCGCAGCAGCTCACATCCGTGCCACTCGATAACGTAACTCTCCTGCGGTGGAAGCACCGTCATGGCGCTTGCTACGACGACAAGTATTTAAGAGAGCAATGCGGTTTGAGAATGAAAACACAGAAAGAGAGCTTTGCTGAAAAAAAAATAAAATTAACAGCGTTCCTTATGCACTTGCCTCAGGCGACTCGTAGTCGAGAGCAATCTCTTTTATTTTCTTCTTTTCAGTCGAAGCATTGATGCCCACCACCCTCCAAAAGCTTTCTGCACCTCAACTTATTTTCATTCCCAGGATTTGGGGTCATCTGTAAGAGGCGCCATCCCTCGGCGGCTGCGATGGCGTCCTGCCATAGGTGAATAGAAAATAGGCGAAAAAATTATATCTTTTGAAAGAAGCCAGTTATCAAAAACGACTCAGGGATCTATACAGCATACACCTACTGGAACATAGTAAAATTGCAGTATCGCACTAAGAAGCGTGTCTTCCCGGGGCAATTGAACACCGCCCATTAGAAGCACGTGGGGCCCCATTGTAAAATTTTAAACACTCCGGGAAGCCACGCGGTTTGTAGTGTGACACTGTAATTTTAACGGAATCTTCATATAAGTCTCTGCTGTATAGAGCCGGGAGTCATTTTTGATAACTACCTTTTTTCGTCAGATATAATGTTTTTCGCCTATTTTCCATTCAGTTACGGCAGGCCACCTCTGCCACCGGCGAGAGACGACGCTACATTCATGTCCCCAAATCCTGGTCATGGCTCTGCCTCAGTTATCGGCCCATCTTTGACCACGTGACAAGGTCATGTGATCATATCTTGAATCAGTGATCTGTCATTTGATATGGCGCCATCAGGTGATGATGACTTGTTGGCTCTTCGAGCTGACGCCGGCGACACCAGCAGTCAATTTTCGCTTTTGATGATGCATCTAAGGCTTTCGCCATAGGCATAGTTTAAGGTACGAAGCACTCCAGTAAAGGAGAGTGGTAAGCTGCCATTTACCGTATAGGATCTCATCCAACGCTTTTCGCAGCAAAAGCCAAAATACTTACAGTAAAACCTTGGTGATACGATCCCGGCTCCTACGAATTTCGGGGTGATACGAATTTTTCTGCGGTCCCGGCCAAGGCCCATTAGCCTGCATTGTATTGAAGTGGGGTTGTTGCGAACCGATTTGCACTCCGCGACGTTTGATACGAACGTACACTAGCGCACAGGTACGAATAGGTGCTGCCCGCGCTGTCGCGGAAGACGCGGCAGTAACCGCGGGCGCGGGTATTCGCCCTGCGCGACCACCAACGGTGCGTCGTTGCCTCCGAGATAGTGCGCGCGAATCTTGGAGGCCTTTAAGCGCCTTCGCGTTTAGATTACAGATGACGTTGACGTCACGCTTTATTTTTTTCGACGCGTTGACGCGTGCTCCTGTGCTCGAGGCAGCAGCGTATTTGCACTGTGTTAACACGTGCCTGCCACGTCGATGCAAGCCATGTCCCCGTAACGAGACGTTCTATGAAACAAGACTGAAACTTGGGCTGCGGGTCCGTCATGAAGTCTCATTAAAGGTGGACGAAGACCACAAGAGACAAAGCGGAGGGTGTTGGCGAAGGATCTTGACCTCTATCTATCGTGTGCAAAGCGCTTCTTAAGTCACTTTTGCCGCAGTACTCGGGTGTCATGCAGAAAAGCGTAGTGAGATTAGGAAGGGGCTATTGGCGGTCACGGAGCACAACACATCTGGTTCATTAATTACACACGCGCGCATGCACCGCACATTTACGAGTACAAGTATGATCGCTGACGTCTAAAAACTTTACTGGCAATATCATTCAGAGCTGTCGATGACGTCGCTACGGCCCTGAGAAACACTAAATCAAAACGCATGCAAACTTTCTTTTGTCGCATACTAATTTTCCATGTTTTCTGGTGATACGAATTTCGGATTATACGAATATTTTTGGTTACCCCGCGAGATTCGTATCACCGAGGTTTTACTGTATATAATTGTATGCTGTATCACATGCAACAGCGACAGACTCATCGCTCTTTGGCTACACCACGTGGCAGAACGGACCGTCAATGGAGCCAAATCACTCCACGAACGGTTATGATCATCTATACTGAGAGGGCATCGCATGAAGCACAAGTGTTGCCTAACTTTCAGCGAATAAGTTATGTGAGAAAAAACTTGTTCAAGAAAGAAAGGCTTGAGCAATCCGATAACAACTTGACCAATGAACACACCTTTTAAGTTGATATTTCAATAACTGCCATTCTCTTGCGACAACGACTTATTGATGTATTGCAAGCTGATGAAGCTTCATCCTGATGACGCAGATTCACTTTGTAGTTGGGTAAGCGGATGAGATCACGCTTTCTTAAGACCTACATAAAACTTTCCTCATGGTGCCCTAATCAGCACCAGAAGGTATCGATTATTGCCTTCCAACTGTTCTTTCTCCCAAACTATCACGCCGATGAAACACTGCGCTAATATGGATATGGTTGGGTAATTCATTCGTTTCGGTCTTTAATGTGCGAATTCTCTAAGCTGAGCTGACGATTTCCGATCAGTGGAGCTGATACCTAGTTTATCTTTGCGGGAAAACGCAGGTGGCGAACGCTGCGTGCCAATCGCTGATCGACGCACCTTATCACATAGCTGCTTGTTTTGTAGTGGGCCGATCACAGAGGCAGTGCAAAATCAGTTTTTGTGCAGAACGCTTGCAATGCCTGCGATCTTGGAGGCAGTGGAATACCACGTGGGCTGCAGAAGTACCTCGGAGAAGTGCGGGGCGAGATGAATACCTCGACTGAGAAGAAGAATGAGAAGATGGCTCTCACTCCGAGTCATCCTAGGTGAATGCACAAGGGACACTGTGGGCCTTTTTTCTTCAGCTGAAAGCCGTTGAAGACTTAAGAGCAATATTCATAAGTAGACACATTGCTTCACTTTGGTTCAAGAGAAATCACCGGGCGTGTGCAGAGGCACCTTGGTCTTTTCGTTCTTTCAATGGCTTCCGATACATTTTTCACTTCGCTCAGCGCACGATTGCACCATCCATACGTCAGCCACAATTTGTCAAGCCAGCCAAAGTGCCTTTAAGGAAAGAGAAAATAGCATCTTCAATTCGGAAGAAAACACGTGGAGTCACAATGAGCACTGCTTTCGTCTCGTAGGAATGCGTAAAGGTTATTAGCGTCATCATTACCATTACGAAATACTACGCAGTTATACGAGAATTTGAATGATTTACGGAGAAAACGAATAAATTATGGCAATCTACATGTACCCATACTATCATTTAGCGTTCATCGCAGTCACCGAAAGCCTGCTCAATGGACCTTCGTGCGTGGAGCAGTTTTTTTTATTTCGTTCCACTTACATATGAGGGCACTAAAATCGCCGCGCTTTAGGCGGAAGTCACGTGCTATTTTTTTGAAGTTGGCGAACTTTAAATAAAAGCTGAAAAAAATTAAGCAAGGCAGTCATCTGAGCATGGATTGATAGATTCGATGATTCTGAACAATCGTTAGCTCTTTTGTATTGAAGACTTTTCTGTGGAGTTACAATTTAAAGAGTTCATTAAGCAATCTTTGTTTACTGCCGAGCTTGGCGGACTGGAAAAAAAATATTCGGACGCAGTTTATAAGGCTCAGCACAATACTGCGCTAATTGGAGACGCCTCGTGCTTGCGTTTATCTTTTAATACATCGTACCTTTTAGCAGAAACACCCTGTATAGGCTGACTGGAAGAATAAACACACTTGGTTTTTATTCAGCGCCGTGGTCTGTGTCCGTTCTTGTCGCGTTTTTTAATGCTCTTTCACCACTCGCAAAAAATAATTGCTCCTCCAATAACCGTGAAAGCTGTGGGAATTACGGAGCAGTGATTGGCCTGCCCTTCGGCGACGCCGGCGTTGACGGGCAAGCGCGCGCTGGCGTTGCAAACGTGCGGTCTGATCGGCATTCAAAGCAGGAAAGGAAACCTTTATTCTTAGATGCAGTGACCTCCTTTCCCTCTCCTCCTTTCAATCCCCCTCAACCTCGCAATACTTCTTCTCACCATCACTTCCGTTTCCCAGCCTTTTCCTAAACTATTATATAAACGGCTATGACAAACTATTCCCAGTCCTCCTTTCCCTCCTCTTCACCCTCACATTCCCTTCCCGCCCCATTGCTATGCACTCTAAAAACTGGTAAGGGTATCGCAAGGCTAAAAAAGGCGAGTTACTCTTCAGAGGCGTTGTTTTGCTCCCGCAAAGCATCGCAGACTGAAGTGCACGTTCACTCTGTACGAAAGGAGAGAGTGAAATGTGCTTGTACTCTTTTGGCATGAGTGAATAAAACGCAGTTATACTCATGTTCCTGATATATATATATATATATATATATATATATATATATATATATATATATATATATATATATATATATATATATATATATATATATATATATTGTCACGTGGTCGTGACGTTGACAAAGACAGCAGTCAGCACGTCCGAGATGAAACTGTTTATTTGGCCGAACTTGTGGCCGGGAAACTGAAATTCAATCTACAGCAATACACTGATAGCGGCGGACAGAGCGTCGACCGTCGATCAACTGACAAGCGGTCAAGCGCGTCGGCTTTATACAGGCGCTATCGAACTTTCCAGCGATATCGCTGGTGGTTGCGCAATCTCTAGAATGAGCTCGAGCGTTCGCGTCTTGCGCGCAATCTTAACAAAATCATCTACAACAATCATGAGCTTCTCGAAGAATGAGGCGCGGTTTGCGCTGAGCGTTGCCGACAGTCTTTGTGGGCGAATGCAGCAGAAGTGATAAGAAACATACGTGGCAATGCCCCCCTCTGAAAAAGCATCGTCCCGATGCTTAAAAACAGAACATGAATACATGCAATACTAAAGAAACTAAGCACACAAACATTAGAGTCCTCAGGTGCGTTAACGAGCATAGTACGGTTTAAGGCGCACCACATGCACGACCTCGGGTCGAGCTCGGCGCCTCTGAGAGTTCGTGATGCCGTCGGGGACAACCTCGTAGTCGAGTGCGCCGAGACGTCGAAGTACCCTGTACGGTCCGAAGTATCGTCGAAGAAGCTTCTCGCTCAGTCCGCGTCGTCGTATTGGCGTCCAGACCCAGACACGGTCGCCGGGCTGGTACTCCACGAAGCGTCGTCGAAGATTGTAGCGACGGCTGTCGGTGTGCTGCTGGGTCTTGATGCGCAGGGCGGGCGAGCTGTCGAGCTTCTTCGGCACGTTGTAAGTAAGCGGCGGCGTCGAGGTTTTCTTCGTCGGTGACGTTCGGTAGCATGGCGTCGAGGGTCGTCGCCGGGCTCCTTCCGTAGACCAACTTGTACGGCGTCATCTGCGTCGTTTCTTGGACGGCCGTGTTGTAAGCGAAGGTCACGTACGGAAGGACGGCATCCCACGTCTTGTGCTCAACGTCGACGTACATGGCCAGCATGTCGGCGATTGTCTTATTTAGACGCTCGGTGAGGCCATTGGTCTGCGGGTGGTAGGCGGTGGTGCGGCGGTGGCTCGTCTCGCTGTATTTGAAGATCGCCTGAGATAGGTCCGCAGTAAAGGCGGTACCTCTGTCTGTTATGAGGACCTCTGGGGCGCCATGTCGCAAGACGATGTTCTCCACGAAGAATTTGGCTACCTCTGCGGCGCTGCCTTTGGGCAAGGCCTTTGTCTCGGCGTAGCGGGTGAGGTAGTCAGTTGCTACGACGATCCACTTATTGCCGGAATTCGACATCGGGAACGGCCCCAGTAGGTCCATCCCGATTTGCTGGAACGGCCGGTGAGGTGGTTCGATTGGCTGCAGAAGTCCCGCTGGCCCTAATCGGCGGTGTCTTCCGTCGCTGGCGTCTCGGCAAGTCTTAACGTAGTGGGCGACGTCGGCAGCAAGGCGTGGCCAGTAGTATTTTTCCTGTATTCTGGCGAGCGTGCGGGAAACACCAAGGTGTCCAGCCGTCGGGTCGTCGTGTAGGGCCTGGAGGACTTCTGGTCGCAATGATGAGGGCACGACAAGAAGGTAGTCGGTTCGAAGTGGCGAGAAGTTCTTCTTCAGGAGAACGCCGTTCCGTAAGAAAAACGACGGCAGTCCTCGCTTGAATACCTTCGGAACAACGGCGGTCTTGCACTCGAGGTACTCCATAAGGCCTCCCAGTTCCGCGTCGGCTCGTTGCCTTTCGGCGAAGTCATCGGTACTTATAGTTCCGAGGAAGCAGTCATCGTCGTCGTCTTGCGGCGGCGCATCGACGGGGGCACGAGACAGGCAGTCGGCGTCGGAGTGTTTTCGTCCGGACTTGTACACGACCGTAATGTCGAATTCTTGAAGCCTCAAACTCCATCGTGCGAGACGACCTGAAGGGTCCTTCAAGTTAGCTAGCCAACATAAGGCGTGATGGTCACTGACAACTTTGAAGGGCCTGCCATAGAGGTAGGGGCGAAACTTTGACGTAGCCCAGATGATGGCAAGGCATTCCTTTTCTGTTGTGGAATAGTTGGCTTCTGCCTTGGATAGTGACCGGCTAGCATAACTGATGACCCTTTCCTGCCCGTCAATCTTCTGCACAAGGACGGCGCCGAGTCCTACGCTGCTTGCGTCGGTGTGGATTTCCGTATCGGCGCAATCGTCGAAATGCGCAAGTATGGGTGGCGTCTGCAGGCGTCGTTTAAGTTCTTGAAAGGCTTGCACTTGCGCCGTTTCCCACCTGAATTCCACGTTAGTCTTCGTGAGAAGCGTCAGTGGTTCGGCGATTCGTGAAAAGTTTTTGACGAAGCGTCTGTAATAGGCGCATAAGCCGAGAAATCGGCGCACGGCCTTCTTGTCGGTGGGTGGCGCGAAGTCGGCGATGGCAGCTGTTTTCCGCGGGTCTGGGCGCACTCCAGACTTGCCGATCACATGACCCAGAAACAAGAGCTCGTCATACGCGAATCGGCACTTTTCTGGCTTCAAGGTCAGTCCCGAGGTCTTGATTGCTTGAAGTACTGTCTCAAGCCGCCGGAGATGCTCGTCGAAGGTCGAGGAAAACACGACGACGTCGTCCAAATACACAAGGCACGACTGCCACTTCAATCCGGCCAGTACGGTGTCCATGACGCGCTGGAACGTCGCAGGTGCCGAGCAAAGGCCGAAAGGCATGACCTTGAACTCAAAGAGGCCGTCGGGTGTTATAAAAGCGGTCTTTTCTCGGTCTCTTTCGTCTACTTCGATCTGCCAATAGCCGGTCTTGAGGTCCATCGACGAAAAGTACGTCGCGTTGTGAAGTCGATCCAGGGTGTCGTCTATCCGTGGGAGGGGGTACACGTCCTTCTTCGTGATCTTGTTCAGGCGCCGGTAATCAACGCAGAAGCGCAGTGTCCCGTCCTTCTTCTTCACTAACACCACGGGTGACGCCCAGGGGCTCTTGGACGGCTGGATGATGTTGTCGCGTAACATCTCGTCGACTTGTCTCTTTATCGCGTCGCGCTCTCGAGTCGAAACTCTGTAGGGGCTCTGACGGAGTGGTCGAGAATTTTCTTCTGTTATAATGCGATGCTTAGCAAGGGGCGTTTGTCGGACCCGCGATGACGACGAGAAACAGTCCTTGTATTGCAGGAGCAGCGTTTTGAGCTGGTCTTGCTTGACCTTCGGAAGGCTCGGGTTAACGTCGAAATCTGGTTCGGGACCTCGATTCGTCGAAGCAGGTTCGGCAGCATCGAAGAGGGCGAAAGCATTGCTGGCGGCCACACATTCGTCGATGTAGGCAACCGTCGTACCAATGTTGAGGTGCCTATATTCGTGGCTAAAGTTCGTCAACACTACCTTTGCTTTGCCATCACGCAGCTCGGCTATGCCTCTTGCGACGCAAACCTGACGGTTCAGGAGTAGGTGCTGATCGCCCTCGATGACACCTTCAAGGTCTGCGGGTTCTTTGGTGCCGACGGAAATAATGACGCTGGAGCGCGGCGGAACGGTCACCTGCTCTTCTATCACATTCAGTGCATGGTTCCGTGGCGTCGCGTGGGGCGGTAGCGCTTTGTCTGAGGTTAGTGTTATCGACTCAGACCTCAGGTCGATGACGGCGCCGTGGTCACTTAGGAAGTCTATTCCAAGTATCACATCTCTGGAGCAGTTTTTTAGGATTACAAAGCTCGCAGGATAAGTCTGGTTATTGATGGTGACTCTCGCCGTGCAGACACCAATCGGCGTTATCAGATGACCTCCAGCGGTCCGGATCTCGGGGCCTTCCCAAGCAGTCTTAACTTTCTTCAACTTTGCTGCGAACGGCCCACTGATGACGGAATAGTCGGCTCCAGTATCGACGAGAGCGGTGACGTTGTGGCCGTCGATCAGAATGTCGAGGTCGCTAGTCCGCCGTCTTGCGTTGCGGTTATGTCGCGGCGTCGGGTCACGGCTACGTCGGTTTGCACCGCTGCTTCCGCGTTGCGTCGTCAGGTCTGCTTCCGGTCGCAAAGTTTCGTCTTCAGGACGTGGTTCGGCGTGCGGCGGGGGCTCAGAACATCGTCGTGGCGTCGTCGTCGACGGCGGAGGATCTTCAGCATTTCGTCGTTCAGCAACCGCACCTCCATCGGTTGCTGCCCTTAGTTTTCCGGATACGGGCTAGGCGACCGGCTCCGGTTTGGGCCAGTGTACTGCCGGCGGTGCGGTGACCTGTAACGGCCGGGCGACGGGGAGCGGGAAGGTCGTCGTTCTTGCCACTGTGTTCCGGTGAGGTAGTCGTCGATGTCGCGAGGCCGTTCGCCTGGTTGCGGGCGCGGCGCGTTGACGGCGAATCCGCGTAGCCCCATCTGACGGTACTGGCAGCGGCGGTACGTATGACCGGCCTCCCCGCAGTGGTAGCAGAGCGGGCGGTTGTCAGGGGCGCGCCAAACGTCGGTCTTCCTTGGGGCGTAGCGCGGGGCATAGCGCTGGGCGACAGGAGGACGGTAGGGCGTTGGTGGTGGTGGCGGCGGCGGTGTCTGGCGGCCGAACTGCTGCGGCGGCGCGGCGTCTTGACGTGGACGAGGAGCGGGTGCGTTGCGTCGGGCAGCTGCAGCATAGTTCATTGCTTGCAGCTGCGGCTGCGCTGCATCGGTGGTGCCCAGCGACTGCTGGATTTCCTCGCGGACCATGTCGGCGATCGAATCCACTTGAGGCTGCGCTGAAGGCAACAGCTTGCGCAGCTCCTCCCGCACTATCGCTCTGATGGTTTCCCGTAGGTCGTCGGTGCCTAGCGAGTGCGCTTCGGTGTAGCCTGTCGACATGGTTGAGCGGTTGTACTGCTTCGTCCGAATCTCGAGGGATTTTTCAATTGTTGTAGCCTCCTTTAGGAATTCGGTGACTGTTTTCGGTGGGTTCCGCACCAATCCTGCAAAGAGGTCTTGTTTCACTCCCCGCATAAGGAAGCGGACCTTTTTTTTCCTCAGGCATGGCAGCATCGGCCAGGCGGAAAAGTCGCGTCATCTCTTCCGTGTAGATAGTGACCGTCTCATTCGGTAGCTGTGCTCTTGTCTCCAGCAAAGCAGCGGCCTTTTCCTTGCGGACGACGCTCGCGAAGGTATTAAGGAACGTCGTCCGAAAAAGGTCCCAGGATTGAAGGCTCGATTCATGGTTCTCGAACCACGTCTTCGCGGCGTCTTCTAAGTAGAAGTAGACGTGGCGCAGCTTCTCTTCGGTGTCCCAGTGGTTGAAGGTGGCGACTCGCTCGTACGTCTCCAGCCAGCTCTCCGGGTCTTCAAACGACGATCCACGGAAAGTCGGTGGCTCCCTTGGCTGTTTCATCACTACCGTTGTAGGTGGCAGGGTGTCTGTCATCGTCTCGGCGGTCGATGTGACGGTCTTCGGCTGTCTGGTGTTTTCGGGAAGGAGCCCGTACTCTGGTTGTAGTCCCTTCTGCCGGCGGCTGGTTCGAGGATCCTGGTTGTCCTTAGAGTCGTCTTCTTCTCGGCTTGGGCTTGGGTCAGCGCCCCGCGGTGGCGTCCGGATCATGAAGCAGCACCTCCACCAGATGTCACGTGGTCGTGACGTTGACAAAGACAGCAGTCAGCACGTCCGAGATGAAACTGTTTATTTGGCCGAACTTGTGGCCGGGAAACTGAAATTCAATCTACAGCAATACACTGATAGCGGCGGACAGAGCGTCGACCGTCGATCAACTGACAAGCGGTCAAGCGCGTCGGCTTTTATACAGGCGCTATCGAACTTTCCAGCGATATCGCTGGTGGTTGCGCAATCTCTAGAATGAGCTCGAGCGTTCGCGTCTTGCGCGCAATCTTAACAAAATCATCTACAACAATCATGAAGCTTCTCGAAGAATGAGGCGCGGTTTGCGCTGAGCGTTGCCGACAGTCTTTGTGGGCGAATGCAGCAGAAGTGATAAGAAACATACGTGGCAATATATATATCGATGTACTGGCATACCGCGAGCGATGACCACTTATTATTAGCACACCTATATATAGAGTCGAGAGCGCTGCTTTCGTCGCTGTGCTGGAGACGACTAATGAAAACAAACAGCGTTTCTAGCGCCTCCCAGTCCTTTTCATTGTACTGGAAGGCGCTGGGAGAAAGCCTACTATCTGTGTTTTTAGCTTTCGATTTGCGCAGTTAAATAAGCGATTATCACCTCACGGAGTAGGTCTGCGATCTAAGCTACATTCAAAAGGTTTTAAATTCGGAGCATTTCTTAGTCGCACCTGCGGCGTCGGCGGCGCCGTCCACGCCCCCACTGCGCATGCTCGGCTCGTATCGTGCCGGCAGCAAGCCTCTCCTCTCCCTCCCTCCTCTCCCTCGAACACGGGCGGTGTGTATATAAGGGGCGGAGCGCACGTTCGAATTCAGTCAAGGGCGTCTTTACGTGGCTTTCGCTTGACTAGACGGTTTGCTTGACTCGATTAGATGCGATGGAAGCAACAGTACCTTCAAACAGCGTCTCACCACTCGTTCAAGGCAACGTTACCCCACCCTCACTGTCGTCGGCGTCAACAACAGCAAGCAGCGCAGAAGACAAGGCTGCGAAGAGACGAGCATATGACGCTGAACGCAAGCGTTTGAAGCGAGCTGCGGACCCGGAACTTCGTGCACGCTGAGCCGTTCAAGCCGTACTTGGTGTGCGCATCGTGTAAAAATTAAGCATTCGCAAACCATACCCAATTACGCAACGTTCACGCGTTACCCCCCCCTCCCCCAACTCTGCGACGCATTCACTCGATTTCCCCCCGTGGGAAGATGCGGGCGACATTTTTTTAAATTCTTCGTGTTTCAGCATCCACGTTTTTCGCTACGAACTCACGCGCAGAGAATACTGCCCTCAGCTAAATGGCCCGTACGGCTAGAGTGCGCTATTGCGTCCGCAGTCGCGGAACGTGAACAATAATGACAGAAAATATGTCCAAGGGCGTGACAAAAACTGAAGTGTACAACGTTTTCTACACACAACGTTTAGTACACGCAAAGTACAAAGTTTTCTACACACAAATGACTAACCGCTTAGCGAGACAATGCAAATGCCGCACATATCTTCTGTTACGTTAATCGTGTTTGCTGAGAAACGTGCGGGATTGACATTCTGATACCGGGAAGAGAAAAACAGACAAATGAACTACCTTGTGTTTGGTTGTCTCATGTACGGAGACACTCAAACCGGCATTTCTTAACATGAAAATTTAGCGAGATCACGGACGTGATCAGTGACAACATGAAAGAAAAGGGTAGCGCTTGCCGCCTTCCAGTGTAAAGTTTCGGTAGCGTGTCGGACTAGCAATCTGGGGTGCGTTGAGGGTCTTTGGTTCGAACCTCACTCGGGCGTGTTTTTTTTTTTCTAACGTCTTTTTTTTGTTGTAGTGGTCGTTGTTGTGTTAGCATTACCATCTACGCATGAATAAATTGCCAGAAGCAATTTGAAGGCCCAAGTTCGGCCCGAGCTCTGCTATGTTTTTCTTGAGGTGTAATACTACTCCTATCGGAAGGGTCCAGCTACTCTGTTTCGGCAAGAGTGATGTTACGCTGTTGAGGTCGAGTGCTATAATCCATTCTAGGGGTGTTACTACACTCTGCCTCAAGAAGACGCGATTTAACCTAGAAAAGAGAGTTAAAAATGGGACATGAATGTACTCCTCCAGAGAGAGTTCCCAGCACTCTCTTAGATTTTAGAGTGTAGTATACTAGAAATGCATATGCTATACATAGCTATGTTACAGAAACGCGAGCGTGACAAGCAACATGGCAGATTGGACGCCGGCGGCCTGGTCTCCTAAAGCGTTGCGCGCTGAAAAAAAAATTAGGAACCCTTCTTCCCTCGGGGAACAAAAGGGAAGCGACGCTTAGCGAAGGAGTGCCTGACATACTGCTTTCTTTCTTGCTTTATTTCTTGCTCTCTTTGTAGATAGCGGCCGTCCCCGGAAAGCACTTTTCGGGCTGAATCAGCATAGCGCCCTTTGGTGCTCTTTCCAGCGTTCGCCAGCCCGTAGAACGACCCAACAAAAGGACTTTCACGAGATCATGGAAACGCAGGCTAGGAATTCAATTTCTTCGATGTCAGAATTTCCTCAAATGCGCAGTTCCTGGTATCGCCATTCCGCGTTGTCCAGTACACCAATTTTAGCCCGCAAACACAAAATGTTTCAATGAACCGCCTATAGCAAGTGTAATGTTTCGCAATTGTTTTTGTATCGTCGGTAGAAGGCATTCATATGCTTCCATTGAGTTCACATTGGGCAAGCATGGGCACATGACCGACTGTTCAAGACACTCGCTTTCAGACCATGGGAACGGTGGTCCAAACCCCCGTCCCAAGAAGAAAATTTATTTTGTTTTATTTCCACTTCCTGTGTGTGCGAACTGTGGGTGAAGATAAAGTCACTGGAACGGGAAAAGTACCGCGACCGTCCTGCCCGCCGCCATATTTGGTCCAGCGCGGCCGAAGCTGCGGCGGCGCGGTGTTGATTTCACGCGAAGTAACGCATGTTTTACGCATTGCATGCGCTTTTGCAGCCCCGAATGAAGCATACCGTTGTTCTCTACCTGATTAAGAAAGAAATAGCTGCAGTTTTCGATTGCCTACATGCGCACGCACGCGTACTAACGCGATGAAGAAATGCGAACTGCGCGGCATTTACGCACTCAGCTGTCGGAATTTATTAAATGCGAACTTCTGCGAGATTGTACGTAGTATCTATCTATCTATCTATCTATCTATCTATCTATCTATCTATCTATCTATCTATCTATCTATCTATCTATCTATCTATCTATCTATCTATCTATCTATCTATCTATCTGGTATGGCATAACATGACTGTATGACGAATATAAACTACAGGTGGTAACATGAAAATAATGACATGTACGGCATGATTTACATGCCACGTTCATGGTGCGCTCGCGGCCGCTTCGCAAGCGTGATACACACCAAAATTGACATGGCGTGACAAGAGTGTATGACGAACATAAGTTACTGGTCATAACGTGCAGATCATGGCAGGCATACCCTGTAAAACATAATTAACATGACATGGCCTCAGGGCGCTCGCAGTCGTTTAGTGAAATGCATATATACCAATATTGATATGAGGAGATATTTCTGTATGATGAACGTTAGTGACAGGTGGTAACATGAAAATCATGACTTGTATGTGATGTACAGCATCACTTACTTGCCACGCTCATGGTGCGCTCGCAGCCGGTTCGGTAGCTTGATATGCACCAAAATTGGTATAGCACGTGGTGGCTGTATGGCGAACGTGAATTACAGGTGGTAACGTGAAAACCACGACATGCATTACATGTACGGCATGGTTTACATTACACTGTCTTTGTGCGCTTCCGGCCATTTTGTTAACCGGATGTATACCAAATTTGGTATGGCATGACGTGGGTGCGTGGCGAACATAAATTACAGGTCATGCGTTGTATATACCAGATTCTACATGCATGCATGCATGACAAACATGCGATATATAGTGAACTAGATGTCATCGCATGAATGATTTCATCTGCCTCAAAGGCGAAGAAGGCGATATATGCAGCTCTATGCTGGCTGCTTCGCATTAGATTGATTCCCACAATGCATTGGTTCTGCCGGATTGACACAAAATGCACAATTATACAGTCACGTCACGCGCTACCAATCGTGGTGCATATCAAGCTAGCGAACCGGCCGCGGGTGCACCATTAGCATGGCATGCACATCATGCCTTACATAACATGCGTGCCATTATTTTCATGTCACCTGGTATTTATGTTCGTCATTCAGTCACGTCACGCAATACCAATCTGTAGCAGTCAGTTTTCATGGCGCACTGATCGTTATATGTGAGCCCAAGCGTCATTTATGCCAAACATAATTAAGAGCTGCCCGGAAATGTTGATGTGCATGACCCTTCTGCAGCAACCACGCAAAACAAGCTGCACTAGTGCAGCGGAGGCGCCAACATTCCCCGAAACAGCATTTGCGAATTCTCCATGAAAGGCTTGCCTCACGGGTATCAGTCGTGGGAACAAATTTTTCGCGCCGTATTCTGTGCAGCCGCACAGTCCGTCGCTTGGCATCCTTTTTCCCGCTGGGAATAGCAAAGAGGCCTTTGCCCGTTTCCTGCCGGTTGCTCCTTCCGAAAGCGCAGCCGGCGCAGCACCCAGGTCTTTTACGATGACTCAACAGGCTTGCGATGAAGTGTCAATACGATACGGGATGTCGTAATGTTCCTGCACGCTTTTCTGAGGCTATAAAAACAATCGCCCAACAAAGCGCAGTGCGTCGGCGGCCGGGAGACGCTAGCGAGGCTAGCGATCTGGACGCTTTATGTGGTGAAGCCGCTGAAAGGGCGCGGCGGCGAAGAGAAAAAAGAACGCGGTACTTTTCCCGTTCCAGTGACTTTAGGTGAGGAGGGTCTTTTGCGGTGATGAGGGTATTTTCTACACCCCCTCACCAGCTACTCAGGTCAGTCAGTGCAAGCTATATGGATAGTGTCTTCTGAAGCCGGTTAGGGCACACTGAACGCGCTTTATCTACGCAATTGGGTTTAAAAAAAGTGTGTCTTCCTCCGTCTTATTCAACGACGGAGAAATTACTTCAAGGCTTTGTGATAACGTTCAACAAGATAAGAAGTGAGTACTAAGTTGTTGCTGCAAGATATTTATATTTACCCAAAGAAGATATTGAACGATGTATGAAATGGTAACGTTTCGATCGAACTTCCGGACTTTTTATTTTCCGAACAAAATTACTTGCCGGCTCTATTAGCCGAAATTGAGCGAATACCTGTGCTCTTTTCAATCCTTTCTCAGTATACTTGTTGCCAACGATCTCCTCAGTCCGTAAGCTCAGTTGACGCTGTCTCGCCATCCGCTACGGGAGTTTTTTATATCTATCCATTCAAACTGCGAAGTAAACTTCGACAGTAGAGTACACCGTACTCTGAATGCAAATATTTAACCATTATAAAGCATTACCCTTTCACTAATAATCATTCTTTAATATTCTCCACTCATTAGCATTATAAATCTTTAACCCTTTTCAAGCGAAGCCTGCATTTACTGCCCTAAAAAGCTGGTCATGGTGTTCCAACAAATCCTCCTCCCTCACAGCTGGGGCGCACGAAAGCAATTATTAGTACCAACTGAAAAAAAAGGATCTTCGTTCCCCAGCGAGTGCCTTGAACACTAGGCCACGTGCCCATGCTTGCGCAATGTTAATTACACTGGGGCATACGAATGCGTTCTACCTACGTTACCAAAATCAATTGAGAACCTGCGCACTTGCTATCGGCACTTCATTGAAATGCATAATTAAAGCACTCTGCAGGACAACACAATCCAGGAAAATTACGACTTCACCGAAATTGCATTCCTAACCCACCTTTCCATGATCGCGTGATGGTTCATTCGTTCGACCGTTTAGAGGCTGACGAACTCTGGAAACGGCAGAAAACATGGGAAGCCGATTCAGCCCGAAAGCAGCGTCCAGGCAAGCGCTACTACCTATAATAAAGCTGGATGCTTACGTTAGGAGAGAGTACTGCGCAATGCGAAAGGAAGACAGGAACAAAGAATGAAGGAGAGCGAAAGAAAGAAAGAAAGAAAGAAAGAAAGAAAGAAAGAAAGAAAGAAAGAAAGAAAGAAAGAAAGAAGAAAGAAAGAAAGAAAGGGAGTAGGTCAGGCACGCCCACGCCAAACTTCGCTTGCCCCCAACTCCCCGACAGTGGAAGGTCTCCTGAATTTTTCGTAACCACGAATGTTTTACGATATAGTAGCGACAGCTGCACGTAGCTCTATCGAGCACAATTTACAGTTCTGGTTTCGTACACTAGACCCTACTCCTCATATTTACTACAGCGAAAAAACATAGATGCCTCATCAAACACGAAAATTTACCGTGGACGTCGGTGACGTCCGCGTCTGCGTGGATGATGCAAAGAATCATCACGTGATTATGTCACCATGACGTCAGAGATAGCCGAAGTTTATATGAGGATCTGCGATATCGCCATGCATATCTTCCATGCTAGAATAAGTAAACTTACTATAAATTAACCATATCTGCTCTTAACAAACTGCAATCCATATGACAACTCTCTGGATCGTTACAAGTCGATGAAACATGGGGATGAAACGTGCAGATGGTTGCATGCAGCTTCTGTATGCTCGAGTACAAGTAGTCCTCTCGGGTGTTTTTTCTACGTGTTGCTCTACTTACCATAGGTACACGTACAGGAGAGCTTTCCTTTCTCCATCCGCTGCTATGTCTTTAATGTATGAGACAGGTCCGTATTCAGGGGGGCGTAGGGGCACAGCCCCCCCCCCTCCCAAAAAAAATTTCATGACACAGGGTGTCTTACCGAAAATAAGTAACTAAAATAGGTGTTTTTCTCACACAGTCAAGGCGTTCAGCAAGCAGCCTGATCTGAGAACTAATATGGGCCTGATCTGAGAACTAATCCTCTAATTGATGCATTGTTTGTTTGTACAACGGGTGAGATGCTTGGCGCATATTGCATATTTGCGTAGCGGAGCCGCATGAGTATCTATACAAGAAACACTCCCCGGGTCCTGACGGTGTAACAAAACACTCCGCAACTTAGATGACGAATCCGCCCCTGCTCTCACAAAGTACATAAAGGAATGTTGGCAGAAGGGGGCTATACCCAAGCAATGTAAACTCGCCCAAATCATATTAATACCCAAAAAGGGCAAAATGCCGCTCATAGGAAGTCTCAAACCCATCTCATTAACGTCCTGCATCGCAACGCCAATGAAAAAAGTAGTTTTAACAAGTCTCGTCAGATACGTGGACGACAACGAGCTATACCCACACACCAAGATCCCCTTAATACAAAGACTCTCGACGGAAGTTGTCATGTTGCAGTTAAAGAATCACATCATAGACGCCGCAGCGGACACCCTGGATACAAAAGCCATATTGAGCCTTGACCTGCACAAGGCGTTCGTGGGTGACCAGGAGGCCATATTGAGCAACTTGAAAATCCGACACGTAGTGTCGACAGTGTGCGATTACGTGAAATAGTTTGTCACTAACCATAAAGCAATACTCATGGCCATGGAAGCGGAATCCGAAGGATTCGAACTAGGCAACAAGGGAACACCACAAGGTTCGGTGCTTCCCGCCTTCCTGTTCAACGGTGGGATGCTCGGCCTGCCCTCAAAGCTGGAAGGCATCGAAGTGCTTCAGCACAGTGAATATGCGGATGGCATCATCCTGGGTGACGGGCGGGAGCGACAATCACATAGAAGAGATTTTTACCATAGCAGTAAATACGGTAGAGTAATGTGGAGAACAATGGCCTAAATTTGTCTCCCCGAAAATCGGAGGTATTACTCTACAGACCTACAAGCAGAAGACGCAAGCGCATTCAACAACGACGTAACATCACATCTTAGCAGGAGGTAACCCAATTTCTGAGCTACAACACATAAAATTACTGGGACTCCAAATATCCGAGAATGGACCTAACGGGAAACCAATAAAGATACTGGATACAAACACCCAGCAAACCATTAGATTGATTCGTAGAATTGCCAACAAGAACTACGGCATGAAAGAACACAATAGTGCAGCTTATCCTAGTCTTCGTTGTCAACAGCATTGTGTTTGTGACCCCATACCTCAAGTTGCAAGTGGCCGAAAAAGAAAAAAACAATAGAATGCATCGTCAAAAAGGCATATAAGGAAGCCCTCAGATTAACGATCACCACGTCTAAACAAAAGTTCGAAGCGTTAGGAATGCATAACACGCTAGACGAACTGATTGAGGCTCATATGATAGCGCAATGTGAACGACTCGCGCAAAGCAACACGGGAAGACGCATCCCGCATAAACTTGGAACGCTGGCCAAGGCGGCAATAACTACGATATCCCAAAAGAAAGCAGAGAGCGACATCATAATGCCTTCGTTACCCAGGAACACGCACCCGAAAATCAGCGGGAGTGGAGAAATGCAGGAGCGAGAGTACTACGCAAGAAGTGCAACACGATGCAGACGTGGTCTGTGGAGATGCGACCGAATATACAGGTGATCGACAAATAGCAATTGTCGCTTCCAATCAACCAGACCACCTGCTTGCTAGCGCCACCATTAAAACGGCCTCAGAGCTGACGCTTCCGTCCACAACAGCCAGCGTCGTAATCAGCGACTCTTAAACCGCGGTTCATGACTACGCTAACGGAAGGGTCTCGAAAGAGGCATTAAGGATCTTGACTAACACTCGCGGAGAGCGCAACGTTTACGTTATATGGAACGCCACCCACCCCTCCCTCTCGGGCCGGTAAACCGCACACACCCTAGATAGAGAGTTAGCGGAAGCAGGGTCAGGAATGACGCGTAGCCCGCGTGCGGAGAGAGACAGCATGGTCATATATAACGAAATCACCAAGCACTACAGATTACGGAGGCAGCATTACCCGCCACCTCACTCCTCATTAAATAGCCAGCAGGTGACAGCATGGCGCCTGTTGCAAACTAGCACCTTGTCAAACCCCATCGCTTATAATCATTGTTACCCGGACCTCTACTAAGACAGAAGTAAACGCTGCACTCAGCTGGCACACCTGAATGACATTATATGCGCTTTCCTCAACATCGGGAATGGGCGAAACAACACATATATGAATAACTGGAGCGCTGGGAGGCCTTGCTGCTAAGCTCAAACATCGAGGACCAACTACAAGTCATCAGGCAAGCCGAAGATGCCGCTGAAGCCAAAGGATTCCTAGCTGCCATTTTGGGAGGGGAGACAAACTCCTCTGACACTTGCCGTTTAAATAAAAGTTGTTTCTGCCTTGCTATGTCATGTCATCTGGATCGCCTTAGGCGCATGGCTTGGCTGTCAAAAGTGGGTATGTGCCTCTCGTCGTTGTTGAAAAGGGTTTTATGGCGTAGGCTACAGGTAAGTGACGTTATTGATGGCATGACCTGCGTATTGTCTTCGTCATACACTCATGTCCACCTGTGCCAAGTTTGGAATATACAATGTTAAGGAGACACCCACGATTGCGCCCAGAGCTATAGGCGGCAGAATAGATAGAAACAGTCAAAGTGCCTTTGGTTCGCGTAGTAATGATTCGCAATTAAATTCGCCGCACATACACTTCTTACAGGCGGTAACCAGCCAAGGTGATACGTGTGGCGCCGGTGTCTTTCCCGGGATAAATTCGGACGGTCTATTACAAAGTATTCGAACGCTACAGAGCCAAATCGCGCTTGTCCAACCGCTAGTGAATGTATTCGCACAATCGTGCCCTTATTTCCTGGTTGAGATATAAAAAATACTTCTTTATATTCTACATAGAGCTCATTGACATAGGGCGTAACTGATGCCAGTGAGATATTGGTATTTGTTTTACTTTAAGCACTGTCACTTTGCGTTTTGGTACGGATGAGAATGTCGCGCCTCTGACGTGTTCACTCTTAGAAAAAAGTTAGTAAACAGTTCGTAAACGCATACATTTACTGGCAGCTACTAGAGCTTGTAGACTTTACTAGGTGTTTTTACTAGGTAACTGCTAAGCCACCTATGTTCCCAGATGCTTCGTAGATGACATAATATATAATTCCATAATTTTGATAGTTTTATGCAAAATTAAGATAGCGTTTATTTTACCTTTATTATGTTAGAATAACAGTTTCGCGCTACGCGATGACACACATATATGCAAACAGTAGGGTGCGAGATACAGGGCAGAAAACATCGATCATTCATCTAAATGCTATGACTGCTTGCGGTGCAAGATGTGTTATCGCAAAGTAGGTACATAAATAGCCGTCAAACTGCTGTTAGAATAGATGTAAAGGCAAATAGAAAATCGCGTGAATTCCTGGAACTCTGGGTGTGCTCGTTTGTGGCTCCTTCCTGTCTCTGCGTGAGTTCTGATGTGTACTAATTACATAAAGTGGTCGGGGTATGCACAACGCTGTCGCGTTTATTACTTTTTTATTTATCTTAAATATTAATTGTTTTGTAATAGAATCAAATTGGTATGACAATCTACAAGGCTCATATAAACCAAATAGGCGTAAAACGTTTTGTTGATTAGAGTCCACTAGTGCTAGTACGGTTACTAAGTTTAAAGTGCGGTTACTTACAACACAGTGAAAAATCAACAGTTTCAGATGATAGTGTTCACTAGATAACGAGGTTATGGATTTCATGAACTTGCATTTTACTACGTTTTCCTACTACAAGGTCCGTGCTGTTTGTGACAAGTAAACGCGCAAAGCCAACACTTCAAGCACAGTTGGCCTGCCCTAACACAAAGCTGCACTCAGAATTCGCATTACGCAGAATCGCAATCGTCGGGGAAGTTTTTTAAAGAATGCGCCTAGAATGCTAAGCGACGTCTGCGTCGATATGAAACGCTCATTGCGCGCAGCCATGAATTTCCACAGAGGCGCGAAACGCGCGCCATACTTCTTCGCGTAGGAGCAAATGTGCAGAAGCCCCGCCGCTGTAGCATTCCCCTCATTGCCTATAAATGCTGTCAGCGATATAATAGTGCCAAGCCTGAAGGAATTGCGGAGTTGGGTGGCCTTCTTTGTTTTCCTTTATTTTTCGGTTTATTCCACGCTCTCTTTTTTTTCACTCAACTCTCTGATTTTTCTTTGTCTATTTTGTCTGTGTTTATTTCTATTTGTTTTTCACTCTCTGCATGTCTTTCTTTCCTTTCACACTATTTGCTTGTTTTTTGCATTTCTTTCTTTTTCTTCTTCTCTATTTCTCACTTCCTCTTTCTTTCTTTCTCTTTATTTCGTTCTTTCTTTTATTCTCTGATTATAAGTACAATAGCAGCGCAGCCGACAGGAGGGGACACAAGAGAGGACACAGGGCGATGAACTTCCAACAGTTTATTTCTTTTGAATGCGTTCGCTTTTATACAGTTACACAAAGTTATATCATTGTGTTCCGCGCATGGCTGGCGTAACAGTGTGTAACTTTATAAAAGCGAAGGCATTCAAAAGAAATAAACTGTTGGAAGTTCATGGCCCCGTGTCCTCTCTTCTGTCCCCTCCTCTCGGCTGCGCTGATTTGCACTCATAACCATGTTGTACCAACACGCGCAATCCTAGTCTTCTAAGTTTTATTCTCTGTTTATCTTCCCCGATCTTTTGTCTATCTTCCCTTTCTTGCTCTCTCTTTCTCTTTCTTTCTTTGCTATGCTGTACTCTCTCCCCTCCTCCTTTCCTGTTTCCGAGATACGCGTACGTTGGGACAACGTTCGATGCGCTGACTAGTGCTACAGAGAACAGGAAAGAGGCCATGCCGATGCCGCTCGTAAACAGCGTTGCAGAAACGTCGCTCGCTGCAACAAAACGCAATGCTTACGCATCGCTTATACAACTCACAGAAGACATTCTGTGGGAAGTTTTTTTTTGTTATTCAAGGGTTTTCTTTTTGTCCACACACCGGCTATTCTTTTCCTGACCGTATACAAATATTGTGCCTTAAGAAGTATATTTCTGGAGATGCAAAGAATACAAAGCAGCAGTACGGATCATCAGTGTCGACAAATGCGTTCCACTGCAGTGGGACATCGCCTTTCACATTCCTAAGACACAAGGATGTCACTCTTTCTACTTATCCGCCTCTGCAGCTTTGCGTCATTCCACGCTAGCGTCCCCGCCGTGGCGCACGGAGACTGAAAATTTTTGTGAATAAAGTTGCTTGCTGCTCAACATTCGCTTGCTTATATGAAACTGTGCATAACAGAGATATTTATTTAAAATGTATTCGCGTATTTTATTCTATACGACTGAGCTGACCCTATTACAAAGGCGCTGCTTGACATGGAATAAGTGAATTTCTTAGTTTTTGTGTTCCACTGCTAGCTAGGTATATTGAAAGAACAAGAGAAATGAATTTTAGCCTCCCGGCAAGAATAAACCAAGCGACGCAAGTTTGCTACACCGTATTCACGTGGGCATTGCATTAACTCGCCCCTACGCACACTTTATTCGCCCTACGGAGAGCCCGAACTGTAAGGGCTGCAGAGTGTGCCAAACATCGCCACATCTATTTTGTGACAAGTGAAAGGTTCCAGCAAGGTATAAACGCGAGCACAAGAAGAAAACAGGAAACGCACAGGACTGAACTGAAGTTTATTTATTTATTTATTTTGTTACATACTGCCGGCCTTCTAATAAGGCCTTAGGCAGGAGTGGGGCATAAATACACAACGAAGCAGCACGACACAAAGTCGAAGTATTGAATAGCGTTGCACATTAGGAAGAGAAAGAAAAAAAGAATTACATGAGGCAACATTCTGCGAAGCAATGACATCGGTAGAATATGCAAAACAACGACAGGAAACAAATTACACGGTAGTCAGACTCACATAACACAAGGTACTCACATTTGAAGTATTTACATACCACAAATTACTCACAGGTGCTGATATTGCACTCAAATAGCACAAAAAGTCGAAGAGAGAAAAAAAAAAGAAAACGAACGTTTTACCAGTTGTTTGAACACAGCAAATTGAAAGCGATAGCAAATGAGTACATGAGCTTACATGACGCTTCAAGCGTAGTGGCGCTTACGGAGCATCATTGCTGATAGCCTGCGGAAAAGAATCAATGTTGGGACGTTCTATCACATGAGCAGATAAGGCGTTCCACTCACGGTTGTCCGAGGAAAGAAAGAGTACGTAAAAGTGTTTGTTCTGCACGTCAGCTCGGCCACCTTTTTTGCGTGAAGAGACCGAGTAAAGCGGCTAATGGCAGGTGCTAACTCGTAATTTTGTGTGATAGAACAAATAAAATAGATTTAGCCTGTGATGACAGCGCCTTGTTTCAAGTTTCTCTAGTCCTGCTTTCTGTAACAGGTGCGACGGGGATGTTTTCCAACTGTAACTGTTATAAATGAACCTAACAGATTTTCTTTAGATACTTTCCAGTTTTAGTTTATTAGAGGCTGTCCAGGGATCCCAGGCCGCAGCTGCATACTCCAATATGGGCCTAATAAACGTCCTGTAGGCTAATAGTTTTATTTCCGTTGTTGAGTGACCCAGCGTGCGGCGAAGGTATCCCAGTTGTCTATAGGCATTTTTAGCAATAAACGCTACGTGTTCATTCCAGCGCAAATCAGAAATTATCACTACTTCTAAATACTTATAGCTGTGTACTAACCTTAAAGGTTGATTATTGATGAAATAAGTGAATTCAAGTGGTTTGTTCTTGCGGGTTATGGTCATTGCTACCGTTTTTTTACTATTAACTGTCATCTGCCATGTACAACACCAGTTCGCAATTGTACCTAATGCTTGATTTAGTAGGACCTGATCGTTAATGCTACATACATCCTGGTATATTACACAGTCCTCTGCGAACAGCCGAATTTGGACGCCAATGTTCTGAACAATGTCATTAATGAGTAACAGGAAAAATAGAGGACCGAGAACGGAGCCCTGCGGAACACCAGATGCCACCGGAACTGAATGAGAAGCTGTGCCCTCAATGACTACACATTGCCGCCTTGACGAGAGGTACGCAGCAGTCCAGGCCAGAAGGCGATCATTTTTGAGAATGGGCTTCAATCTTAATATCAGCTTGGAATGGGATACCCGGTCGAAGGCTTTTTCTAAGCCTAGAAATATTATATCTACCTGATTATGTCTGTCTCACGCTAAAGCGAGGTCATGTATTGTTAAGACTAGTTGGGTTACTGTAGACATCCCTCTACGAAATCCATGTTGCCGATGGTCAATCAAATTATTGCTCTCAACAAAGGAAGACATGTTGCTTAAATATATTATGTTCAAGCAGCTTCACT
>NC_051182.1:62701973-62735368 GCF_013339695.2 Rhipicephalus sanguineus
GCCCTGCGTCTTTCAATATATATATATATATATATATATATATATATATATATATATATATATATATATATATATATATATATATATATATATATGCGTATACGGGGTATGACGGCGGCGATGGCGGCGGCGAAAACCAGTCACCAGTCGAGACTGTCGATATAATTGCTGTCGCAATAAAATGCGCGCTCATGTAGCCTTCGTTATTTGTTTGGCGGAAGCTCAGTGGGCTAAGCACCCGCCAGCCATCGTCGCGGACCAAGACGTCATCGGTTCAACTCCTGTCAACGGAACTTTTTCTTATCGTCTATTTTTCTTTGCCATTTCATGGCGTCATGAAGATCGTGATGTCATGAAAATCTTGATGTACCCCGGCATAAACACTTTCGTGTTAAAAAAGGTAGCGGCCGTGCAACGCCGCTCGCGTGCTCGGGCTGGCTAGGGCACATCATGCGCACGTGACCTTGAAAGCGCATGGCGTGTTCATGCGTATGCGTCATGTGATCCTCCGGCTCCGCTGCCGGAGAGTGCAGGGAGGGAATTTGGCTTGCGAAAGCTACACGGGGCGAGTGGCAATAAAGCCCCTTGATCAAGGGGCTTTAAGTGGCAAGCGTTTGCAGCGCTCCTTCTCACATCATGGTTTCGCGCCGCTACAAATGATTGTTTTTCTCATCTCATAATGAACCAATCTGAAGAATTATTGCGGCATAATGCCCTTCATTTGGCACAAAAGAACTTCCAGCGTCTAACTAAAATTTGGCATGTGGCCTGGTGAGGGGCCCTTTAAGAGAAATACTTACGTAAAGCTTTCCTTAAGGTGCCCTAATTAGCACCAGAAATAACGATTATGACGTTCCAACTGCTCTTTATCTCCCAAGCATCACGGGAATGAAACACTGGGCTAATTGGATACGCTTGGGTTATTTGCACGTTTCGGTGTGTAATGCGCGATTTCTGTAAGCTGAGCTGACAATTCCCGACCAGTGCAGCTTATACCTAGTTTATGTTTGCAGGAAAACGCAGGCAGCGAACGCTACGTGCTACTCGCTGCTCGACGCGCCTTATCACATAGCTGCCTGTTTTCACACAAGCTTTGTTAATTTCATTGTCAGGACGTGTGAAGGACAATGAATACCGGGATGCTTAGAAGAATGCAAAGAGCAATTGATATCATATAGTACCCCATGAGAAAACTTTGATATAACGTTGTCACAACCTAAATCCCAGTTATTGGACAGGCGTGACATTCACAGACGCAAGAAAGCAGCAGGCTACCTCATCCCGGATGTCAAAATCCTGCCAGAAAAAGAACCCGTCAAAAGAGTCAGTGCTATATGCATCATAGGAATGTATCAGCGAGAATAGCACAGTGATGACGTCACAATAGAAAAATGAAAAGCCGCAATACAAGATATGCAGCTCATCAGAAAGAAAAGCCCCACCTCCCCGAAGGGGACCGTGAGGAAATGCGAATGCATTTGGTTGCACCCGATGAGTGTACGATTAATTAATGAAGAGAGACGAGAGTGTGCACGTAGAGGCGTAATGCTCTAGTTGCATTCTGTTACACTTCGTCCTAGTGGTATCGTTGCCGCGAGAGACTCGACTTCACCGACTTCCATCGCTATCAAGACACCAAAGCGCGCGCTCCCTGCATGATATATATAGCTCCGAGCGCGGAGAGGAGGAGCGCCCGAGCTCTCTCTCCGCCGAGCGAGCTCCGCGATGCGAGCGCCCTCACCGGGTACACTCCTCCTCTCCTTTACCATCCGCTGCTCCGCGATGCGAGCGCCATCACGCGCCCGCGCGCTCCTCCTCTCCCTTACCCTCCGCCGCTCACCACCTGCTCCTGTTGCTAAGCGCGGCGCAGCTGTTGCGAGGGGCAAGGAAGAGCGCGCGCGGAGAGATAACACCTGTGCGCACGCCGGCCAGGGACGCAGGACAACCACCGACTAAGAAATGCATTCGCATTTAAAAAAACGCCAGGCTTGCGCTGAAACTGCAGCACAGTCGCAGCAAAAGCTGGAAGAGCGGCGTTTCTAGAGCCCGTTGTAAGCTCTCTTGGGGCTACAATACAAGTACACTAGAAAGGTACCCACTACGCCATAAATCAAAATTTTTGTGAAGTTGGGAAGCACCCACTAAGCCATTATTCGTCATTCTGCCGATAAGCAAGGCACTAGCTACACGTCTCTAAGGCATTATGTGCACTTTGTTGACGCGACGACTGATGACGATGAAGAATAATGGCTCAGTTCTTTGTAATGGGTTGGAAGCTTTAAATGGCCCACCAGTTATGTAATTTGCATTGGGTGACGCCCGGTCGCTATTTCCCTCTCCCGTTATGCTGTATAACATACGTTGACTTGGCGAGAGACGGGGGGAGGGGAGGGCGAAGAACTTTACTGAGACCCCGAGGAAATGAATCATGCGCTTATGGGCTTCCTTGGCAACCAATACAAGTGCACTTGCGGGGAACCCGCTACGCTATAAATCATTGTAAATTTACTGAGACCCCGAGGAAATGGATCATGCGCTTATGGGCTTCCTTGGCAACGAATACAAGTGCCCTTGCGAGGAACCCACTAGTCTATAAATCATTGTAATTTTACTGAGACCCCGAGGAAATGGATCATACGCTTATGCGCTTCCTTGGCAACCAATACAAGTGCACTTGCGAGGAACCCACTACGCTATAAATCATTGTAATTTTACTGAGACCCCGAGGAAATGGATCATGCGCTTATGGGCTTCCTTGGCGACCAATACAAGTGCACTTGCGAGGAACCCACTACGCTATAAATCATTATAATTTTTTAGAAGTAGGGCAGCAGGCACCGTGCCATTTTTCGTCATTCTACGGAGAGCCGTGGTACCTGCTAAACGCATGTAAGGCATTATGCGCACTTTGTTGATGCTGTACCTGATGACGATGAAGAATTATGGCACAGCCCTTTGTAATGGGTTGGAAGCATTCAAAAACCTACTCGTTGCGCCATTCGCATTGTGTGACGCCTGGTTACAGAATTCGCGTTGTGCGACGCTTGGTGCTTATTTTACTCTTCTACCACGCTATATTGCATATGCTAATGTGGTTCCTTCCCGACATGAAGCCTGTATAGGACCTTTTTGCAAAGCAGTTTGAAGCACTGACATGGCTCAGAGGTTGAATACTGGGCTCCCACGCAGAGGGCCCAGGTTCGAACCTCGTTCCATCCTCGAACTTTTTCTTATTTCGTATTTTACTTCGAGCGATGCTGGTTACGGACACCGGCGGCGGCGGCGGCGGCGGACAACTACGGCGCCAAAAACGGCCGGTGAAATGATCTCATAACAGCTTTCGCTGTAAAAAAGCCAACAAGAGACAAGGCGTAAGAAAAACGACTTTTGCAACGTAGCCCAAGTCTTTGTAATCAGCAGAATTCCATATGCCTTCCCATATGTCGAATGAATAGACTCAGAAACGCGCGTAATTGACGGATAAATGAGCCAAGCCTACAAAGCAGCCAGGAATACACAACACCTTGGACGAGCTCGTCAAGGTCCACCAATGCACGCGAGAGCTCAGATTAGCCCTTATATCTGCCGGCAGAGCAGTACGAAAGGCTACAGGCAAAAACACTGAACCTTTGGTCGATGACGTGTAGAAACTATCCTCAAGTATCAGAATACACAACCACCATTTACCCTAAAATGCGGCAGACGCCACGCATTGTTGGAATAAATCTCATGCGAAGCAGTCAGGGAGTAAGTCGCCTGTGCGTGATTTTTTGCTTTGAGCCAAGCGTCGCGAGCTTTATCATTTTGTTTGTGTAAACTGAGTAGTGTTGCGCATATCGTGGGCTCAAAGGGCACGCCGTGTACACTGGCGTGTAAAAGGCAACTCGTGGTCTGATGTAACGTCACTACAATGTTAGAGCAGAGACGTCAGATTTGTCACGAGGAAGTGCACGCTCTACCAATTGAGCTACGCAGGAAGCAAGCAGTTGGCAGTGCGAGGGCGCATAGAATCATAGAAGACCATGATTTTCAACAAAATTCCGAAATTCAGCATATGGAGTGAATGTAAGTATTATCCTAAAAAAATTCGTTCTTGGAAACTTTAGCTCCCTTCACACCTCCGCAATCCATTGTTCACTTCTAAGACTGCTGGCGTAACTGAAAATTTGTCTGACTTCAACTTTTTGTAAATTCACTTTTCAATTCAATTCTACTCAGCAGTTGTCTAGCAGGAATTGGGGAAACAAAAATTCACGACTGAACTCAAAGCTGTTGTGCTGGCAGCTTGACGAGGCTCCCACTCACACCTTCTTGGCTTGAAAATTCGCAGAGTAATAGATAAGTGATCTTTGGCTTAAACATCACGTACCCTCCAAACGTTTATCTTTTAGAATGAAAGGCTGAGATACCTCCTCAAAGGCGAAAATTCACCGTCGGCGTTGCCGAACGGCGGCGTCTTGTGGCGTCGGCGTCAACACTAGTTATGCAAAAAATCATGATCATCAGATGACGTTACTATATGGCGGAAGAGGCGTCAAAATTTGTGACATCATAATGACGTCACCATGACGAGCAAGACGACGGTGGGCCGATCACAGAGGCAGTGGGAAATCTGTTTTTGTACAGAAAGTTTGCAATGCCTGCGATCCTGGAGGCAGTAGAAAACCACGTGGCCTGCAGAAGTACCTCGGACAGGTGCGGGCCGGATCAATACCTCAACTGAAAAGAAAAGTGAGAAGATGACTTTCGCTCCGAGTCATCCTGGATGAATGCATAAGGGACACTGCAGCTTTTTTCCTTCAGCTCAAAGCTGCTGAAGACTTAAGACCAATATTCACAAGAAGACACATCGCTTCACTTCGGTTCAAGAGAAATCACCGGGCGTGTGTACAGGCATACTCGGCCTTGGTCGTTTCATCACGTAGGAATGTGTAAAGGTTATCGCGTCATCATTACCGTTACGTAATATCACGCAGTTATACGAAAATTTGAATGCGTTACGGAGACAACGAATAAATTCTAGCAATCTACATGTATCCCTACTATCATTTAGCGTTCATCGCAGCCACCGATAGCCTGCTCAATCGACCATCATGCGCGGAGCAACTTTTCAAAATTTGTTCAACTTACATATGAGGGCACTAAGAGCGCCACGCGTTACGCAGCAGTCACGTGGTATGTTTTTAAAGTTTGCGAGCTTTACATAAAAGCGGAAAGAAATTAAGCAAGACATTTATCTGAACATAGATTGATGGATTCGCTGCTTCTGAACAAGCGTGAACTCTTTTGTATTAAAGGCGTTTTTCTACAGTTACTAATTAAAGAGCTCATTAAGCAATCTTTGTTCAGTGCCGAGCTTGGCGGTCAGGAAAAAAATATTCTGACGTGGTTTATAAGCCTCAGGACAATTCTGCGCCAATTGAAGAGGCGTTGCACTTACGTTTATTTTTTATTACTTGATGATTTTTAGCAGAAACACTCTGCATATGCTAACTGGAAGAATAAACACATTTGGTTGTTAGCGCCGTTGTCTGTGCCCATTCATGTCCCGTTTTTTAATGATTTTTCTCCACTCGGAAAAATTAAATGTTCTCCCAATAACCGTTAAAGCTCTACGATGTACGGAACAGTGATTGTCCTGCCTTTCGGCGACGCCGGCGATGCAAACGTGCGGTCTACTTCGCATCCATTGCAGGAAAGGAAACCTTAATTTTTAGATTTAGTGACGTCCTCTGCTCTCCTCCTTTCCTACTCCCTCAAGCTCACATTACTGCTCCTCACCATCACTTCCGTTTCACAGCCTCTTGCTACACCGTTATATAAACGGCTATTTCAAGCTTTGCCCAGTCCTCGTTTCCCTCCTCCTCACCATCACATCTTATCACTTCACCCTCCGTTTCCTTTCCCACCCCTTCGGCAGAGTATACTACGCATGACTATGCTATGCTTTATTTCTCCCTTTCTCATTTCCATACTCCTCACCCTCTCACCCCCTTTCCGCGCCATTGCTATACACATTAAAAATGGTAAGGGCATCGCAAGAGTTAAAAATCCGAGTTACTCTTCAGAGCGTTTACTCTCGCAAAGCATCGCGTAGATTGAAGTGCACATTCACTCTGTACGAAAGGAGAGAGTGAAATTAGGTTGTACTCCACCTCTATCTGAGAGAGTCCAATGCCCGTATACTCTTCTCGCATCAGTGAGCAAAACGTAGTTATACTCCCGTTCCTCATATATATATATATATATATATAATATATATATAATATAATATAATATAATATATATAATATATATAATATATAATAATATATATATAATATATATATATATATATATATATATATATATATATATATATATATATATATATATATATATATATATACCCATCAATTCTATCGGTTAGGACAGCCCCGCGCCGGCGCTTCCTCGACCTAGCAAAGCAATGAAGTTTAAGACAGCAAAGACACAAAGAGGGCTTCGCTAAAGAAAATCATAGCATATCCACGGAGTGAATTATGATGAGTGGGCGAATCTGCGGATGTTCGTCGGTAAACCGTGAATCTTCCGTGAATTCTGCCCAGTACATCATCACCGACGTGAGATCGGGCGCATTTATACTAAAAGTTCGATGAGAGTCATGACGACTTGCAGCTCACTTTAATTTTACATGTACGCTGTGAATTTTCATTGTTTAACCACGCACAGGAGAAATCACACACGCACTACCTTGGAGGTCAAAATCCAGTGCCAGTATATACGGTGTGGTCAGTGAACGGTTGTGCAGCGCGAGCGGTCGGTTTTTAGGGGCGAAGCTCCTTAAAGCGGCACCCGTTCGTCCCTCGCAGTTGTCGTAGTCGTAGCAAGGTAAATGTAAATGGTAGCGAAGCTTCCATAGAAGCCCATACGTTCAGAAAATGGCGGCTCATCAGCTGCTCATGGGGCTTGGCGCCATCTGTGTGAGGAGGGAACACTTCCGGCGGAACAAAAAAAATAAAGCGGATGTGACGCAATATCTGATAAAAAACTGACGTCCTTTTGTTGGCACTAGCGTGAAATTTGACCTCAAAATATTTTTCTTAGACCCCTGATCGCTAAGGACTCGCGCTACGGCGAGCCGGCAAGCCCTTGGCGAATGCGCTTGAAGCCAACGCTGGCTAAACTAATATCGACCCATCACTAAACAGCGGTGTTTAGGTGTACCGTCGTGCAATTCGCCTTGGTTTTACCCGGAAACTTTATTCTCTGAGCTTTTATTCTGCGTTCGTGTCATCTTCCACAGCGTGAATAAAGTAGGCAACAGCGTACCTCTCATGTTTGCAGCGTTGCTTATTTGCTTCGCACATGCGCAGGCGACTTAAAGAGCGCATTGCATGTGTGCTTCAGTTCTAACGAGAAGAAATGACGCCTGGTCACGCGAAAATAATGATATTTCAGTTTTATTCAATGGTCACAATAACGCAATTTAACACACCCTACACAATGAGCAACAAATGTCATAATAAGTACAAAAGGTGCGTTCACTACGTGCACTATGTTTTGCCTTTTGTTCCGATAAATTAACCTTACGTGTAACGTATCAAGACATCCGAATTGTAGTGATTGTAGCGCGACAGATATCTTAGTGATCTGCTCACCGATAACAGGAAATATAGTAGGCACCGCGTGTTCACGAAGGAAACCGGGCAGCAGGAATACTGATCCATGAAAATCCAGCAAGCACACTACTCCGAATCGTTGCCCCGGTGTCTTATCTAGAAGAGAGGGCTCGCCAGGCGTACGCGTGTTGATATTGCATCCTTGGAACACCACATCGTTTCCGCGAGTACCGAGGAAAGCGTTCGGCGTGAAGTGTTAGCCGCCTCGTGCCGTTGTCCGTTGAACACCGTAACGAACACGTTCACCAACGATGAAACGCACCTCGCAACTTCGCGCACACCAAGATCAAATTCTCACCACAATAATTCACAGAACGCATGCAAGTGCGAAACACCAGAACACCTGAGGGGGCGTGTCGCCGCAGACGAAATTACGAGCGCGCATTTGCATGCACCGCAAGGGCTGCACTCAATAACAATGACGTGCGCCTCTCTTCAGGGGGCGCTAAGAAAAAGTTTTTTCGTAAGAATTAAACACTGTCGTACATTCTTGGCACATTGCACCTACATAATATCGTTCGGGAAATAAATGTAATTTGTAAAACATAAAGACTGCTTTACGTCTACAATAAAACTTGGTTTTTTGCTATTAGTGTTTGTTCCCTCCAAACATAGTTGCGCTTCAATCGCAGCACCCATAACTCCCCTTGCTGGTGTCGTTGGCAATAGGTTCTGAACCGTTTTTCGCCCGAAGCTTGGCGACCTATTTGAATCGACCTTGGTCGTAGTGCGTAACCAGTCGTAACGCTAGTACCAGATCTTGACCTCCAAGGTGGTGCCGGTGGGAGATTTTTCCTGTGCGTTGTTGAACAATAAAAAATACGCAGCGTGCGCGTTAACTAAAAGCCGAATTCTTCTGTCTCTCATTCCCCATTAGCAGCCATTGGCATGTTCCAGTAGGAAACGTTAGTAGAAGTAGAAGTGTAAGTGTTAGCGAAAAGCCGACTTCTTCTGTCTCTCATTCCCATTAGCAGCCATTGTTTACCTCCAAGGTAGTGCCTGGTGAGATTTGTCCTGTGCGTGATTTAACAATAAAAATTTTGTTCAAGACGCCGTTGATTGATGAAATAAACCAACGAAAGACGCCAGATGTTTTCTAAAAGCAAAACGAAAGAACGCCAGATGTTTCTAAAGCAAAAACGAAAAGACGCCAGCTGCTTAACGAAAGACGCCAGATGTTTTCTAAAGCAATGGTTTTCTAAACGATGAATATTCACAGCGTACATGTAAAATTAAAGTGAGCTGCAAGTCGTCATAACTCATCGAACTTTTAGTATAAACGCTCCCGATCTCACGTCGGTGATGATGTACTGGGCAGAATTCACGGAAGATTCACGGTTTGCCGATGAACCTCCGCAGCTTCGCCCACTCATCATCATTCACTCCGTGGATATGCTGTGATTTTTTTCAATCAAGACGCTGCCTCGCGACGCTGCCTGCGTCGGCGCCGCTGCGCCGCGAGGCAAGATAGGGGGGGGGGGGACCGTAGGAGGACCATGAGGGGATGCGAAGCCGGACCACTTGCACGATCGCGTTCCGTTGGCGTTCGTTGGGCATGCTACCGACCAATACTACCGACCTCGCGTCGTGGAACGCGAAGAGGGACGCTACGCGCGTCGTATCTTCCATCTAGCCTGGCCGTTAATTCTCACAGGGCGAGCGGGGAACGCGGTCGACAGGCGGGCGAGAGGGGGGCAGCGTAGGAGAGGAGAGAGAAGGGGAGGGGACGCGCATGCGCTCGAGCCCATCGCGGCGTTGCGCAGGAGAGAATTTCGGCATGTCTAGCCCGCGTTTCAGAGGAAGAGTGGAAAGTGGGAGGAGAGAGGGGTATGGGAGAGGGGGAGGGGAGAGGGGCAGTGGAGAGGGGAAGGGGAGATGGTGAGTGGAGAGGGAAAGGGGAGAGGGGTAGATGACTTGGGGAATGGTGAGGGGGAGTGGAGAGGAGGTGTGTGGAGAGGGTATGCGCACGCGCAGTAAGGGTGGTCACGCCGCACACCACCACCACCACCACCACCGGACAGATACTGCCGTTTACTGCCGGCTGCCGGGAGATACGCCGGACAACGGAGACGTGACAAGGTTAGACTAAGAGGAGCTACGGCCCTAAAAAAGAAAACACACCGATAATTCGCTCACAGTTACGGTACTGACTAATGCGAATTCTGAGTTCAGCTTCGTATTGGGGCAAGATCAACTGTCTTTGAAGGGTTGGCTTTCCGCAAGGTATTCATTACGCCTTAAGTCATAATTTTTGTGAAGTAGGACAGCAGCCACTACGCCAGCATTCGTCTCTCTGCGGATACGCGAGGTACCCGCTACACTCCTTTAAGGTAATATGTGCACTTTATTGCTGCTGCGTGCGGCTGATGACGATGAAGAATTACGGCTGAGCACTTTGCAGTGGGTGGAAAGCATTACACTGCACACTCGTTGCGCAATTAGCATTGTGTGATGAATGGTTGTGATTTTACTCTTCTGCACGCTGTATTACATAGGTTAACGCGATTCCCTGCCCGACAAGACGACTGTATAAGGTCTTTATGCAAACGAGTTTCACGTACCATCGTGGCTCCGTGGTAGAATACGCACCGGCCACGCAGGACCCAGGATCCAATCCGATGCGACCCTGGGTATTTTGCTCATTTTTATTTTTGACGTCTACCGAATACTTCTTCATGTCTATTCGCTGCGAGATCGGTATATAGGTGGCAGCACCGTCGCCGCGTTTGTGTGGATAGGCGGTCGGCGGCGCGTATACAAATGTACGCAGCGACGCTTCGCCGTATGCGGTTTAAGTCGATTGTTGGCGTGTAAAGCGCGTTGACTGCAGCCTAATGGTGATGTATACGCCCTCCATTGCCACATTAGTGCACGCAACCGTCCTAACGTACCTATGAATTGTGAGAAAAGTGCAATCTGCCAATAAATGGAGTACTGGCCTTCAGTCACATTCGTGTTTTGCCCTGTGCTCGATGTCTTTTCTAGCTTTATTGGCACGTGTTTAAATTGTGCGTTGCCTATACCACGATATAAACTGTGTTGCGCGACTGAGCCATTGTAGTATTTTCTTCTTGCTCTAGCTGCTACAAAGAAAGAGAACCTGCACTTCTGCGTAATTAGGTGAAGTAGAACTTCGTGCACTCTGCTTTTCTGTTTACACGAACATGCGTATTGCTGTAGAAATGCGTGGCTTCAGGTCTTTTTTACCGCTTACCATCCTCTGCAGACGATAGTGATAGTTCATGCTTTGCGGTATCAAAAAGATTTCCAATTCGCCAACACATCACGAGATGTTGTCGCTAAAATTCTGCATTCACACGTCGACATTTCGTACTTTTTTTTTCGTTTAGGACGACGCCGAAAGAACTATGTGACGTGCTAGAACGAGAAAGCGGTACCCACAGTGAAATGATTTTGGCGAATGGACGGTACGGCGGTTAGACCTAGCGCCATACCGACTCGGGCGTGTACTCACTTATTAGAGTGCGCGCAAGTCTCGTAAGGCGAAATGCCTATGTATATCGTGTAGGCATACGTGGAAGCATTTGATACTGTGCTAGCACAACGGAATAAGCTGTAATCTGAGGACGCGCATGACGTGCGCACACATGCGAACATGGCGTGCCTAGCAGACGACGCAAGGAGCCATCCACACCGCGTCGTTTCGTCCGCTCGCCGCTAGGTGCCGACTGTGCTCGATCTCGCCGCCAATCGGTTACGCCACCGACGGCGACGGTGACGCTGCTCAACGCAGAAAGGGGCCCCTAAGAGCTGCGCTTTATATCTCACAGGATTGCCTTTACACGGTCCTAAGACGATTCGAAGGCGAAAGCCATCTTTTTCTTATTTTTTTTTTTCTTTTCAGTCCATGTATTGATTCGGCCCCATTCTGCCTTTCTGAAGCTTTCGGCACCTAACGTGGTTTTGCACTGTCTCCAGGATCAAAGGCATCGCTAGTATTGTGCACCTCAGGTGGTTTTGCACTGCCAGCGTGATATGCCCACTTTTTCAAGCAACAGTGTCATATGATGATATCTTGAAGGCATCACAAATTTCGGTGATATCTAATATCATGTGCCGTCATCAGGTGGAGATGATTTCCTGAATCCTCGCGTTGACGTCGCCATCGCCGACGGTCGATTTTCGCGTTGGATGAGGAATCGACAAGGCTTTCGCAGAAAGTATTGTTTGGAGTACGAAGTACTTCACTGGGGAAGGCTTCTAAGGTGTAATTTTCCAAATAGGAATTCGTCATTTGCTTTCTAGATCAAAAGCACAAAAATAACGCCATATCCACGAAGTGAATGATGATTGAGCAGCTGGCTCGGAGATAATCGGGTAAACGGTGAATGCTGCATACAATTCCTCTACTGTCATATAAAGACGTCACACGTTTTTATAGTAGCGATTGTGGTAAGGTTGTTGTCGAACCACAAGCGGTAGCAGACCTTGCAGCTGTGGCCGAACGTGTGGTCGAGGAAATCGAGGAAATGTGGTTTTGCCTGCGTTAATGTCATCATCAAGGCGCTCGAAGAACAAGAGGAAGAAGACCTTTCTTTCGCGTGAGCGTGCGCATGCCACAGTTGGCTATGCTATATGTGGTTTTGCCTGCGTTAATGTGATCCTCAAGGCGCTCGAAGAGCAAGAGGAAGAAGACTTCTCTTTCGCGCGAGCTGCGCCTGTAGCGGTCGTCTATGGAACGAAACATTCAGGAAAAGAACACCACCTCTCCGAAAGCTGGGCCTGGAATTATCAGAACCTTTTCTTCTTTCTTTTGGGGCCACTACTATGGGCACAGCCACAGGGATGTTTGAGGGGCGAAGCTCCTTAAAGCGGTACCCGTTCGTCCCCGTCGTAGTGCGCAACCAGTCTTAACGCTAGTACCAGATCTTGACCTCCAAGGTGGTGCCGGTGGGAGATTTCTCCTGTGCGTTGTTGAACAATAAAAAATTCGCAGCGTGCGCGTTAACTAAAAGCCGAATTCTTCTGTCTCTCATTCCCCATTAGCAGCCATTGGCATGTTCCAGTAGGAAACGTTAGTAGAAGTAGAAGTGTAAGTGTTAGCTAAAAGCCGACTTCTTCTGTCTCTCATTCCCATTAGCAGCCATTGTTTACCTCCAAGGTAGTGCCTGGTGAGATTTCTCCTGTGCGTGATTAAACAATAAATATTTTGTTCAAAACGCCGTTGATTGATAAAATAAACCAACGAAAGACGCGAGATGTTTTCTAAAAGCAAAAGGAAAGAAAGCCAGATGTTTCTAAAGCAAAACGAAAAGACGCCAGCTGCTTAACGAAAGACGCCAGATGTTTTCTAAAGCAATGGTTTTCTAAATAATGAAAATTCACAGCGTACATGTAAAATTAAAGTGAGCTGCAAGTCGTCATAACTCATCGAACCTTTAGTATAAACGCGCCCGATCTCACGTCGCTGATGATGTACTGGGCAGAATTCACGGAAGATTCACGGTTTACCGATGAACCTCCGCAGCTTCGCCCACTCATCATCATTCACTCCGTGGATATGCTGTGATTTTTCCTTGCTGTCCAAGAATACCTCATTGCTACTAAACGAATCCCTTGCTAAACTCCATCGGCACTAAATATTTCATTACTCAATATTGGCACTTCAATTCAATACTTAAAAAATCACGCCATATCCACGGAATGAATATGGGCGAAGCTCGAGAGTGGGAGATCATCGGTAAACCGTAACTCTCCCAAGAAAGTTAGCCCATTACATCATTAGAAAGACGTAATACTGTGCGTATATTATACAAAATCAACTTTTATTTTGGTCTTGTTCGTATTTTGGAGACGTTTATCGGTACGTTATCCACTTGTCCCTTGATGCCGTACTGACCGCTCCCATGTGTCAACCGCCTTATACTCATGAACGGTAGACGAGGCGCAATCAGTCGTTCTTCCACGGGGTTCAGCAGAGGCAAGTGATGCGGTCTCGGTGGATATTTGAAACCGTGGGAGACGCTCATAGAATGCACCAGGGAACCTTTACAGCTCGCACAAACTTTGTACTCACTGCTGACGGCGGCGGTGGGGAACGCGGACTGCAGCATGGCGGTGGCAGTGGCTCGAGCGTTGTCGTTCTTGATTGAAGAAATTGTGACTAAATTGATGGAAAATCACAATCTGTCGCACACGTCACAACTGTGGCCGAACAAAACGTCTAGAAAGTCTCGCTTAAACCGCGCGTCGGCAGCTTCGGGCTGAGCTCGCTCTATGCGTTTTGCAGCCGCCTCGTGCGTGACTCACGTGCACGTCACTCACGTGCACGTGAGGGCACGTGAAGTCAGGTGCAAGTGAGTCATCGAACTAGGCGGTCACGTACGAGCTAGGAGGGACAGACCCACGGCTTTAGGAACTTAGCCCCTAAAACAAATAGCGTGCCAAGGAATTACACCATACAGAATATACAGGAAGAATTCACTTACTCGGCTTATCCCCTCCAATGGGTATGTGCCATGAGGAGAGGACAACAGCAACAACAACTAATATTACGCTTACGACGCGGGACATTGCCTTAGCTTAAGAACCTGGCGAGCCAGCTCCTAATATTTAGAATGTCGTGTGCTATATTATATGGAATGCTGACAGATGTGTCTCTATTGGGTAACTGTAAGCGAGATGAACTGTCAATGGAACCGAATCAATGGAACGAACGGTTACCATCAAGTACACTGGGAAGACCGCGCAATGCGCACAAGCATTTTATAAGATTCAACGAATAAATATGGAAAAATGTTTTTCAGAACAGCAATGATTCAGCAGTGTGATAACAACGTTACTACGAAACACACCTTTTTTAGTTATTATTTTGGTACGTATCATTCTTTGACAACATGAACTAATTGCGTTGGTAATGATGCAACTTCTTGACGCCGTAGATATGTAGTTGGCTAAGGCGGAGGAGAACACACTTTCACATGGAAATAACCACCAACATAAAACATTGTTCCATGCTGCGTAATTGGCATCAAAGGATAATGATTCTTCCCTTCCAAACTGTTCCTTCTTTCCCAAATATTATGGGTATCGAAATCAGGGGTAATGTGAACACGCTAGCTTTATTTACACATTTCAGTCTAAAAGGTACCAAATCGGAGCTGGAGATTCCCGGCTACTGCAACTTATGCCAACATTATGTTTGGACGAAAGCGCAGGCTGCGAAAGCTAAGTGCTCCTCGCTGTTCGACGCACCTTATCAAATATATTGTTGCATTCGCACCAACTTTGTTATTTTCATTGACGCGGTTGCTTAGGTGTGTCTCTTGTATGCGTAAGTTGACTGGTGCCGCTTGTAAGTGTATGACACCAGATATGTACATCGCTGAGGTTGACTTCACGCTCAGGTTAAAGACCACCGGTGTCACAACACTGTCATGCTAGAGAAAGAACGAGCTGCGCAAATATAACCATTTCCAACTGATCACGCCCATAAACGCGAAAGCTGAATTGACTGCACATGGATGTGCCATGCACCTCTGCCCGCAACACATCCATTGTATCGTGTGGTGGATAATTTCTTTTTGACATAGTTAGGAGCAGTGTGTCGGAACGAAATGTTTTTCGTTTCGGTTTTAGTTTCGTTCCACCGCATAAAGTATCGTTCCGTTTCTGTTCCGGAACGAAAAAAGAAATGTTCCGCAACGGTTCGTAACGTTTTTTTTTGTATGCAAAACATTGAAGTTAAGGCAATTATAAAAAAGATTTGATTTGGGATGTAGTTACTTGCCTTCTCCTTAAGAAGGTGGGAGAGGTGTATAACACGTTCTCTCCACGTTCTTCAGAGGAGCGTAAATAACTGTACCACGAATTCCTACCAACTAGCACAAACAAGTACACGCTTGAAAGTCATAGTATTTATTTTCTCATAAGTCAATTACGATTTTTAGCGGGCTCGATGCCTTGTGTCAAGGGAGTGAGCACGATCTCAAAAGCAGCACGTCATTGAGTGTACTCTCTGTGCGAGACCGCTGTTCTGATAAAAAGCACCAGGCCTGCGCGGAACACGCAGCACAGTCACAGCGAAAGCTGGAAGAGCGGCCTTTTTAGAGCCCGTTGTAGACACTCTTGGGGCAACTAATACAAGTACATATGCAATGTACCCACTACGCCATAAATCACCGTAATTTTTCTGAAGTAGCGAAGCAGCCACTAGCAATTTTTCATCATTCGTCGGAGAATCATGCTACCCGCTACACATCTGTAAGGCATTATATGCACTTTGTGCTGTGGCTGATGACGATGAAGAATTTTGGATGAGCCCTTTGTAACGGGTTGAAAGCATTCAACGACCGACTCGTTGCGCAATTCGCATTGTGTGATGCCAGGTTTTTATTTTACTCTTCTGCTACGCTATATCACCTATGTTAACACGATTCCTTGACCGATATGACACCTGTATAGAGCATTTTAGCGAATGAGTTACAAGCACCAGAGTGGAACTGTGGCGGAGCACTCGACTGCCACGCAGAGGGCGCGGGTTAAAATCATATCCAATCCTAGAAATGTGTTTCTCCTTTCATTTTAAATGCGGACAGAGAGAGACAGAAACAAATGCAAAGAAAGGCAGGGAGGTTAACCTGCTAGTAACAACCGGTTTGCCCACCCTGCACAGGGGTGGTGAATTAGGGGTCGGAAAGAGGACAGATAGAGAGTGAGATAAATAAAAACATACCAAAAATACACACATGCACACTCGTGGAGGATGTTCCTATCATAGCCGTTCTGATAGAACGGATTGAACGCAGAAAGAGCATTAGCGCCTGCACAGCCTTCTTATGTGACGTTAAGTCCTGTCGGTGGTGCAGGATTCTTTCTTCCGACAGAGTTCGGTTTTTTTTCTAAGCAAACCCAAGGCAGTCTGAGCATTTCTACCTATCTAGCCGCCTACGTCTGGCTGCTCTCGATCGTGATCACCTCCATAGCTTGGTGTAGACCAAAATTGGCATGGGAGGTTAAGAGTGTTTGGCGAATATGACTGTCTCGTCATGACATGAATAACGTGAAAATCCGGTCGCGTACGTCGTCAAACCCCTTCCTCCAGACACGTGTGGTACATAACCGTATGCCACGGGCAACGGTAAGCGGCTATCCGCCATAGGTGATTGACAGTTTATATCTTCCCAAGAACAGCGAGAACAGAAATTGGTAATTTAAACGCGAGACCATAAAGAAAACCCGACATCGGAAGCGTTGACCCGACGAATGCAAAGAAGAAAATCAGGATCCCAGCAGGAATCGAACCCAAGTATTCTGCCTGACAGTCAGGTATCCTACCACAGAGCCACGCCACTGCTTGAAACTGCTTTGGAAAAAGACCCTATGCAGGCGTAATGTCCGTGCAGCGACAATTGTGGTTGCATTGCTGGCTATCTAATTTTATATCAAAGCAACAAACATTGTATATTTACTGCTATGATACAGGCGTCATGTCAGGTTAACGTCAATTGTGGTTACAGGGTTGGCTGCGCTTTTATAGCAGTCTAATAAACATTACATTTGCATCTCTGATTCAGCAAGCTATATTCAAGCGTTTCTCGACCCCGGAGCAATACCCTACCGAAAGTTACGTATGATATTCACATCATCGCACCGTAAAGTGCCCTTCGTTTCGATAATACTCACGTCTGTGCTGTTTACGTTGCCCTCTAAACGCCTGTGTAATTGACGTGCCTCGTAAGGCCACGATGTGCACACAACTACTACGCTTTCAAAAACTCGTCGATCCACCTCGAAACGCTTGGATCAAAGCCAAAAAATGGAGCATAGACAATTAGTCGCCGATTGCTTCACATGAAACCTAATGAAACCCATTCCCACAAGGCGTGGAATCTGCCGATATTTTTTATTTCGCGCGACAGCCGTTGCGGACATCGGCGGCGGCAGACAACTATGGCGCCAAAATCGGCTATTGTGATCTCATAATAGCTTTCGCTGTAACAGATTCAACGCCGACAATGTCTTCCCCACGCTGGCCTGTGTGACAGGCGCGCAGAAGTCCACTTGCGTTAATATAAACATCTCTGGTTGCCACTGTTTTCGTTGTTGGCAGAACTTCAACATATATTTGCTTCGGAATTCCTGCCTAAGGTACGCGCTACTACTGTAACCTGAGATATGCATAACTGCTCGCGTTTCATGACCTCCGTTGTTCCGGATTGCCAAGTTTTCTCGTGAACCGAAAAACGATTGAAAAAAATTTCGGTTTCACTCCGGAACGAAATAATAAATAACGTTTCGGTTACGTTTTCGTTCCGGTCAAAAATATCGTTTTTTTTTTTCATTTTTCGTTTGTGGTTTTCGTTCCGTTCCGACACTCTGGTTAGGAGTGTGATACGTGGGAACCACTCCTCTCGGGAAAATCTCTCGCGGGAAAGTAACACGTCCTGGCAGCGTAGCCACTGATTTTCCCTGACGTTTTATGGTACTTGACTGCCACACTTATTTCCACACTTATCGCGCTTAGGTCCATGTTCTGCTTTGCATTTTCCGACTACACCAACACCGACAAGCGCAAGAAAAGCTTTCGGCTCAATCAGTCCGTTTTGTTTTGTTTTTATGTCAGTCAGTTCAGTTAGTTCAGTCAGTCAGTCAGTCAGTCAGTCAGTCAGTCAGTCAGTCAGTCAGTCAGTCAGTCAGTCAGTCAGTCAGTCAGGTCAGTCAGTCAGTCAGTCAGTCAGTCAGTCAGTCAGTCAGTCAGTCAGTCAGTCAGTCAGTCAGTCAGTCAGTCAGTCAGTCAGTCAGTCGTCCAGGTCAGTCAGTCAGTCGGTCGGTCGGTCGGTCGGTCGGTCAGTCAGTCAGTCAGTCAGTCAGTCAGTCAGTCAGTCAGTCAGTCAGTCAGTCAGTCAGTTCAGTCAGTTCAGTGAGTCAGTTCAGTCAGTCAGTTCAGTCAGTCAGTCCAGTCAGTCAGTTCAGTCAAACAGAGGCGGCTAAGAGTGTAGCTGTCGTGGATGTCGCTACCGCTACCATGTGTATATCTCCTAACCAGAGTAGTATGCCTTGTTCCCAGGCCACCGGTACCTGGACCCGGGAATCCACAGCGCAACGGAGATCCGGTGGACGAGGACGACGGCATAGCCAAGTCGCACGACGAAGCCTACGAGCGGGCCAGGAGCCACGACGACGTCTTTGCTGCTGATCAGGCATTTGCGGCTCTCTTCTTGAATGACTTTACACGCACGGGTAACTGGCACTCCGCATTAGGTGCAGTTGGTCTGGGCACAAAGAAAATACGTCTTGGGCCGTAGTCTCTATGGAATGCCAGGAGATAGACGGAAATGTGCACATAACGGGAAATCAGATACAGCAGACTTAAAGCGATACCAGCCTGAACAACTACCGGCGACGCCCTAGGTGCGCAGATGTCGCAGCAGATGCACTCAGACGCCCCCACCCGTCCAGGCGGAGCAGGAGTTGGAGGTGACGGTGAAAATTCGACAGAGCTCGTTCAGCAGATTTTCCACGTACCTCGCGACCATGGAGTGGTAACAGTCTTCCGTGACAGCAAAATACTCACCACATGGGCCTACGCAATGCTGAAGACCAATTTAGTTTATGACGCCGAGAAAACGTTTCCAGGAGTTCTGACTAGCCAGGCTATGTCACGCATGCCAGTGGACCGGCCGTATCGTTACATTCCTCACGGCACCTACCTTAACCTACCAGCTCACACAATAGCTGTTAGTTGCTCTGTCAAGGTAACCCCTCATGGTTTACGCACGCCATGGAAGACTGGATCATCGGTTGTCCAACCCGTCAACTCTGACATGCTAGTTTATGGCCTTAGCTCCGTCGAACTGAACCACTACTTGGATACCGGCATGTGTCGTGTGAAGAAAGGCGAGACAAACAATCCGATGAAGCCACAGCCTTACTTACCATTTCAGGAGGAGGACCACTCGGATCTGGCTAAGAGCTACTGGGGTCTAAAGATCACACTATAAAAAAAAGGGAGCGAGAATGTAGCAACGGGCTCCGTTCCTCCTTTGGAGCTGCGACTTTTTCCATTGCGGACGATTTACTCGTCGCGCCCTCTTGCGGCAAGCGCCAAGGGAGAAACTTTTCTCCTCAACCACGTGACTTGCGCGCTCGCGCATGCGCACGCCGAGTTACATCGTGATTCCGTGCTGCGGAGAGCGGCCGCCCTTTCGCGCTCACTCGGCAGCCTCAGACCAGACTATCCAGTGCTACCGATCTCGGCCAGTCGCGTGCAATTACTTGTACCTAGGATTGATGCGAGCAACACACGAGTGCCGTTCATTGTTTTTGTTCTATGTGTTGAGGAACGTGTGTGGCTTTTTTTTTTCATTTTTTATAGGCTCGGCGTGTGCACGATGCGCCGCATACTTCCGTCTGTCTCGTGTTGTTTGTATACGTTTGCGCACGATCTGCTTGTCATAAATGCAGCAAGTCCCGCTTCACAGAACAGTCAAGGTCAATCTAAATAGGTCGCGAAAGTCGGAACGAAAAGTGGTCGGAAACCTATTGCGACAAACATCAACACCCGCGTGACGATTAAAGCGCTACTAGGTGAGGGGAGGACAAATAATGAAAACAAAAAATTGATTAAGCGTTTATTTTCATTAGTTTTAAATTTATTTGTCACGAATTAAATTAGTAGATTACTTTAATCAAACTTTAGTCTTGGGTATGTGGTTGAGTGGCCAATTTTTTTCGTTTATTTTCAGAAACAGCGGGCACATGCAGGCAGCTGGTAACATGGGCCAACTGTTTTGCGCATTTTTGAGATGCAAATGGCGTCGCTCGTTTTTGCGCAGTAGGTTTGTGCCTGTCGTCCGTAGGTGATTTCCTCGCGTAAGCGTTGTTTTCTAGTCGTGGTACTTGGCAGAAGGTAATATAGCTCATCGCAGCCATCGGGAACCGTTTCAGGGACTGTTTTGCCAGCGCACGGCCGGCGGGCAGTCGCCCTTCGGGACGATGAGTCACGCCACGCTACGCGAAGAAAACGCTGCGCTGTCTACGGATGCAAGAGCAACACGTGTGCAAGGTTTGTGTGTGTGATGATGTGGATTGTGTGGCCCGTGACGGGGCGAAGAGGGAACGACAGTTCTGCTCTGCGGTACGCCTTGGAGGAGAAGACGACGAAAAGGAAGCGCGAGCGGGGCGTGCGGCTCGAGGAGTTTGGAGCGCGACACGGTTGGAAAGGCAGCCGCTGGTCGGCGGTTCGGGTCGCGACAATCGCATAACCAGGCGTTCCGGCAGCCATGTGGACCTGGTGAGCCTGATTCCCGCTCTGTGCCCGGTGCTGACACAGAGACCGGCAGCCTAGTCTGTTCCTGGCCTGAGGTCCTGGGGCCCGAGTGGTGTCACGAGGTGGCCGCAGCTCATGTTGGCGACGGGCAGCTAACCTGCGCTGCAGTGGCCTGGTGATCTACCGGCCTGCAGTGCCATCATCACCACCACTACCACCTCGCCACGGTCAAGGCAGCGTGACTGTTGACTGCCCAAGGAGTACCGGTGACGACCGACCTCGCCGCAGCGGCAACAGTTCATAACGGCGAGTAAGACAGTTTGTGTGCGAGGCGCGTATGACCTTTAGGTTGTAAATAAGGAATGATGTAGTGTGTTGTGTGTGAATCGTCAGAGTTATCGGTTGTGTTAAAGTCTGTGTTGTGTGTACAGAATCACCTGACTGCCGGTTGAATTATTTCGGATCCTGGGCCCACATTACACCATCACAGTGTGCACCGTTGAATTGTTATGCTACGTCTGATTTCTGTGTTATATATTTTGGGGTAATATCCTGTTCAACTGCAATATTTCGCCAAATAAAATACACCTTATTTATCAAATCTGTCTTTTCGTCTGCCGTTATCTTGCAGGGCTTCCATTATGGACCGTCATAGTGTAAGAGAAAAAGAACATGCAGCTATAAAAAAAAGTAAGAAGCGTCGCCCTGTCAAAAAATTTCATAATGTCGCGCCCATCGCGTTAAAACGTGACGTCATTTCCGCTTCCGGTAGTGACGTCATCATCTTCTTTTTTTTTAATTCTGTTTTGTCCCCTCCTCACTTAGATGGCGACTGTTGCAACAACTAGCCACCGGCTTGACACGTGGGCTTCTACGGAAGTTACGCTACCAGTTTACATATACCTTGGAACAGTCTTGTTTTATTGCGATAGCAATTATATGGACAGTCTCGGCGGGATTTTGCCGTCGCCGTCGTCACGCACCGTATATGTATAAGTATATATATATATATATATATATATATATATATATATATATATGTATGTATGTATATCCCAAAGAAAAATAATTCAGAAAAATGCTTTCGAAGCGCGGAATCGAACCAGCAACCTCTCGTTCCGCAGCGCGTGACGCTAACCACTACGCCAGAAAGCGCAGATCCTTCAGGTAGGTAACGGCGAGCGTTATATACACACCCTTCACCGCTGGCAGGACTATAAGCGATTCTTCGCCTATAAGCGCCTATAAGCGATTCTTCATTACCAGCGAGATGGCGCGAGGAGCGCGACGGGCGGATTTAAAAGTCGTCGGCGAGCTCGCTCGCTTCTTCTTATATTTGCGCAGGGAGAACCTTGCCCTTCCGCTGTCTGCTCGCGCGGTTTTCTCGTGGTGAAGGGAAGAGGGATGTTTCAAGCTTTCACCGTGATGTCCGCGCTCCTGTTACGGAACGTACGAAAGACACTCGAGCTCAAGGGACGCCGCTATACGAACAAACAGAAGATGAGCGCGAACTATCAAGTGTCACAGCTCGACACTTGAATCACGCTAGCTTCCTTCGCTGCTTCGGCCGCCTTTGCAACAGGAGCGCTGTTCAAACTGAGAGTATCCATTGGCGAGCCTCACTTCGTATAGCATTAGTTTCTTGCTATCGCATTCATTGCTTGGCCCTTGCGGCGAAACTGTGACTTTTTAATGAACACCTTAGACTGTACACCAATAATTCAATTTTTTTAGGCATTAGCATACTTGGCAAGAGCACGCGTTTTTAGTTTTACACAGCACTTATAGCACTTATCAATACAACAAGCAATATTAGGAAGCATGAAGGTTAATTTTTACAACATTTTAGCAAAGGTGATACCACTGGACAGTGCATGCGTGAAAGTATGATAACATATAATTGCTGGAGTTTGACGTGTCGAAACCACCGTATGTTTATGAGGCACGCCGTAGTGTGGGACTACGGATTAATTTCGATCGGGGTTCTTTAACGTGCACCCGAACATAAGCCCATGGGTGTTCCTTGCCTTTCGCCCTCATTGAAATGTGGCCGCCGTGGCCGCATTTTAACGTTAACCTGCATCATAATTGCACATATCTGAAAAATAAGTCAATGACTTCTGTCAACTAAGCCAAAATTCTCAATCACATGCATTTTGCAATACGCATGCCATCACTGAGATTTAGGACGGACTTATGCACGCGTGCAGTATGTATCTCTCGTTCTCAGGATTTCGCTTTGGCGTGCGAACCTCAACACAAAATGCGCTTCTAATGACAGCTGTGCAGAGTAGGTAATCACTAACACTCTCACTCACATTTGTGGAAAGAGTATTCCAAGTCCAACGCAAGACTAACCACCTCCACAACGACAACTACACAGTTGTGGCACAATGACCGCAATATCACACGCCAGGCGAATACCGTGACCTAACAGTAGCAGAGCAGCATGTAGGTACAGCGTACTGAAATATTACAGAACACGTAGTGTGGGTAGCGTTCTTTTCCATATTTCGCGCGGTGTAGCGCCAGTTTCTCTACTCAGGTAATCGAGCTGCCGCGACTCCAAGAGCCACTGACATCGCTCTCGAAAGACCGCCGTCCGGTGCCAGGCCATCTTGTCTTGTTTATTCGCACGACCCGCGTTATAACGTACGTATACACAAATGAGACGGCCGTACCGCATCAGAAGCATTGTCACTGAAGGGCTAGCAGTTGAACGACTCCATGGCCCATCGTCATACTTGTGGTCAACGCATAAATAGAATGTGAACAGATGTCAACGCCAAACCACTCAGCGAAGTCGAAGCGACGAAGGCGACGGAATCTCAACTGCACGTTGCCGATGTAGCGCCCTCCCACAGTAACTATTGAAAATTAAGTAATCAGACAGAGAAATTTCATCTGTGGCCGCTGTCGGAAGATGGCGCTACTTCAACATGTCGTCGGAATGGTTTGAACGGTTCTCAATATGGTCGTTCTTGCACTAAGTTAATCGACTCTGTATTTATATTGTTCATTATTATGCGGCTTTAGATTAACTGCTGCGCTTGGCTAAGCCATAGCTACTATTTAATAATATCGGCGTATATTGTGACGCAGCTATGAAATCGTAAAGAGTTGGAGAAAAATGGCGCATCTTTGTGCCATCATGGTCCGCTGTAATTCAGTGACTATAAAGGGCCAGCGCTTCATAGAGTGGTATGTGTAAACGTGTGTACGTATGCGTCTGTACTGAATTCATGTTATAGGCTTCCCAAGCAACGCTTAGCGGCGCTGCTGCTATTGACAGGCAGCGCCATCTCTGGCAGAAAAAGAGAAACTGGGGCGTGATCAGCGAGCGTTTTCCCTTCTCTCCACCGCGTTGCCGCTCGCTTCCGTGCACGTGCAGAGCTCTCGCGGTGCACTTGCGGCGTCTCACAATGTACCGCGTGCAGTGCGGCTTCAAAAGGATCTTCAAGTTTGACTGGCACTTCCGAAAAGCGAACTTGATAAAAGGAAAAAGGCTCGTAAGTCACGTTTACGGCAGACGATCGACGATAACGACGCCCGACTCAAAGCGAAATTCATTTCCCAAGCCGCGATTACACCGTGTAGGACGTGTACCTCGAGGTAAGTCTCATTCTGTCACGTTAAAGATGAATAATGGTCCGCATGCACTCCGAAATGAAGCCGTACACGCTATCGATGTTCTGCGGCGTGGACTACGAATCATATGATTGTTGTTTTGATATGGCATGCTTACAGTAGCAGCCGTGTACTTTCGTGAACAAACGTTTCGGCGTGCGAAAAAAAGATTATACGGCCATGGCACTGCTTCCTGAGAAGGCTAGAGTCAAGTCCTCCGTGCCGCTGGAGAATCACCCGCCGATTAAGACGCGAGGCAGCTAGCTGAGCTTCAACCACTGTGAAGCAAGATGAACTGCTCGCCTCGTTTTTTCGGCTCTCGCGTCATGCTTGCAGTCTCTTTTTATAATACCGACTTGACAGGCGTATAAAACCTGTTGCGTGAACGCGGCTACAAAATCGCACAAAGTCAGAAGGTGGTTACTTCAAGGTTGCAATTGCAAAACATGTATTAAGTGCCAGTTATATTCAGCGGCTTAAATATATATCACCCCAATAAAGTTACAAAAACAAAGCAAACCTGCAGAACGATGTCAAAGCTTGCTGAAAATGCACAGACGTCCGTTCCGGCGTGATAAAGCAGCCTTCCTGACGCGTGAAATGCAGGCGCCGAACTTCTGACAATGTGCGGAGTTCAGTTGAATTCAACCAACCGCGCAACGCTAACGGTATAACGCGAATGTGAACGTTCAACAACGACGGGTAGGTCTCACGAGCACGGGGAATCAAAACACAAAGTTGCTTCACCTACAACCGTAACTGGACTTTAACAATGCGAGAAGACAGCGAGTAAGCATTACTGTAGTCGCTGCGTGCATGCGCCCCGTTACTTATCGATTCAGGTAGTCGGAACGAACGAAAGCGATGAACTCAGACAGCCAAAATAGAAGGCGAGACAGCGCTGTCAGCTATCCACGCTTGCCGCCTTTATTTCTCGTGCGACACGCCCGGGAACCGATACAGTTTAACACGTGAATCGTGTGCCTTGTCTGCACTATTGTGGCTGGCCACTAAACCGCAATACTTCGGACCACGCTTGCGCTTCCGCGGGGTCGCTTCTGCCATCGTGGAAATGCGCAGCTTCGCACAGCAAGCCTCTTGGTTCAACGTACCCAGCTGACGGCCTCCCAGTTTCCCGCACCGAGAGAAGAACGCGTGCGCACGTGCGCTACCGCTAACGTGAAAGGGGCTGAGTCGGCCGCGCGAAGGTTCAGAGCTTTCCGACAGAGCCGCAGCGCGGCTGGCGCGGCGCTGTCGTCGCGCCGCAAACTTGAGCTTGGGTTCCCTATAGGTTGTATGCATGCGAACGAATTATGTATCTATGGAATTCAATGTGCGTTCTATGTGTCTGCCCAGCGCCTCCTCTATTTTTCTGTGCCTGGGCGAAGGAGCGGAGCGCAATGGGAACCGACCGTCGGCGTTAGTGCGGCTTTTAAGTGCCGGGCGCCGCCACCGAAGTATACCCGCTGACGCGTCGTCGCTCGCGGAAACGAATGCCGTCGCTGCATTCGAGGCTGCTATATGGTTCAGTTTTCGCCTGTATTCGCGTTGTTTAAAGTATAATGAAAACTTGTAAACTTAAATCATGAAAGGCTTGTCTTCTCGGCAATCAGCCCATTTCGAAGGCATGTGTCTTTCGCGGCTATTTGATCGAGACGCTCGCGCGTCGTCTGCTAGCCCGATAGCGCGCGCATGCCAGTGATGCGCGGAAAATTGTTTTGTCAGCGTTACGCTCTCCTGACTGAGAGTCAGTTTTTGACTGCCTGAAAGTCGATTTGCGAAACCAGCATTTGCTAAGAGCTAATACTGAAAGCTTGGGCGCTTAAAGTTCTCCGATGCGTGCTACCGTCTACTGGTGTAGCGCACTATACGCAAGCCTGGAGTACATGCGCTAAATAGCATGAAATCTCACTAGACTGCTTCCAGGGATATACGTGATCGCCCGTTCCCTTCGTAAAGCTTTTGAGAATTGCATTTGTTGCCACCGGAAGAAAGCAACAGCTGGTGCCAGAAAAAGAGGAACTATGCCAAGTGATTCCACGATTTCAGAGCTTCAACCAGTTAAATCATGGTGGTACGAAAAACAAACAAAAACAGCTACATATGCCGCGCGCTTCCTGCAACACTGACCGATGTGTGTGAACAGACGCTGTCGTTCAAGTATAAAGTCGTGGTGCCGACTCTCAACTTGAGCGAATGTGAAAGGCGTGAAAAAATGGCGCGGCCTGTTGTCAGTTGCTTGAACAAGCCGTTTGTATTTGTCGACGGATTGTTGTAGCCTCAGTATCTGGCTCCTCAGGTATCTTTCTTTCCTCTTCCATTTGCACTTTTCGGTAGTTAGCAAAGTATAGCGGCCCAATGGCTGTCGACCTGGACGCTTTTGTCGCTTGGGGCAGCCTGCTTAGCCTTGTGCACTCATCTATTGTGACACTGTACATAATGATTGTCGGTTCTTTCGCCGGTAGTGCATGTGGTGTCCATGGGCTCCGATTCTTCAGCTTCTGGACCTAATGTCAGTGCTGCATACACATGGCAGCGATCGCGAGGCAGCGTTGCTACTGGTACTACATCTGTTGGTTGACTGTTCGGACGCAACACGGTCACGTTTAGGGATACTTGGCATGCTTGGTTCAGTTGTTACCTTGGGCTGCAAACGTGAAGGGTAGTCTGCAAAGAGTGACGCTTCTGCATTCTTCTTAAGCCACCGCTTCTTATATTCTATGAAATTTTCGCGTCGTAAACGACGGCTGCATATTCTAGTGTATTTTATAGATGTATAAGGAGAACAATTATCCCGCCTAATTACTGTAAACGCATACATACGTCATTCTAAAGACCCTAGTTTCTTAAGCTGCGCTGAAACTTGCCTTCCTCCGTGCCCTCTGCACGAGCTCGTTGTTGTGTTTCGGTTTCGGTTCTGTATTGCACTGTACGAATGCCATGGGGCGCCGCTCTGGCGTTCCTGTTTTACCCAGGCGACGTGTATATAAAAGAGTGTGTGAGAGTACTCATTGAGTGCGGACGTTTCTTCTGCTTCAGCGCTTCGCGCCAAACCGCGTGTTCGGGCTGGCTGGCGTCCCCGCCGGTTGCGTTCGTCACCGCCGGTCCTCGCCTGCCGCTGCGCCGGGACTACCAGCCCGCAACACAGCACTCATGTTTCCCGACGTATTGCCAGGTGGCGTCCATATCTCACGCAACGCCTCTTCTGTCGTCTTTAGGCGACATTTGCAGCGAAGCACGCAGATAGGCGGCCAATTTTTTATAGCAAAAGACCAGTTATTTAGGATGTTGTACGCAACACATGTGCTGCAGCATATGAAAGAGCGACAGATGCATTGCTGTTTGAGTTTGGAAAGTTTAGATTGAGATACAGCCAGTAGGAACACTGTCCATGGAGCCGAATCACTACGAACGGTTACAATCACCCATACTCAGAAAGCATCGCATGAAGCACAGGTATTGTCTAACTTTGAACGAATAAATTGTATCAGAAAAATTCGTTCAAGAAAGCATGGCTTCAGCAGTGCGATAACAACATTTCCAAGAAGCACACCTTTTAGATTTTCACTTCGATAACTGCATTTCTCTAAGAATAAAGACTAATCGCTCTATTCTTAATAAAGCAACTTCATTTTGAATCTGTACATTCGCTTTGTATTTTGCTAAGGCGGAGGCGAACACGCATTCTCAAGATAACATAAAGCGTTGTTTCATGCTGCCAAATTAGCATCAGAAGATAATGATAATTGGGGTCCATACAGTTCTTTTTCTAGCAAGCATCATGTGAATCGATTTCATGGCTAATGCGAATACGTTTGGCTTATTTGCATATATCGATCTAAAAGGTCTCCATTCTGTAAGCCGAGCTGACGATTCCATGCCAGTGCAGCTTTTTGCCGAGTTTATGTTTACAGCAAAAGGCAGACGGTGGACGCTATATGCTCCTCATTGTTCGACGCACCTTATCACATACCTTGTTATCTTCGCACCAACTTTGGCATTTTCATTGATGCGGATACTCATGTGTGTCTCTTGTATGCGTTAGTCGAAAGGCACCACGTCTGACGGTCAATCAACAGCATTGCACTTAGAAGAGACCCTGTAACGAGCAGACAATGTCATAGTACCCCATGTGGCGACCTTTGGTCCCACCTGCTCACTGCCTAAATTCGAGTCAGTGGTCAGGCGTGAGATTACAAGAGGCGAAAAATTCGACAGATCCCATGGGAATCGATGATATGCGAAGCATGCGCCGGGCAGGTGACTGTGGCGTAATTTTTTTTACTGCGTGAAATTTTAAAATTTAACGCCGAAGATCTGCATAAATTTTATAGGCACACATATATGTTGAAGAGCCGCATATGTGTTATATAACCAGTTGTTTACACTTGGGTAACGCTGCCAACGGCAAAGTGGGTAGTACCAACACCAGAAGCGGTAAGCTGATATGTAGTGTTTATACTTGTCTTTTATGATGGAAATTCTTGACAGTTCTTGAACAAGGTCATCGTCACCGTGATCCCTGAGCACCAGCAGCTGGTCATGAATTATCGGATCAGGTCGTGATCGCGGTGACGAGTGCTCCATGTGTAGTGAAGTATGAGGTATAGTACGCGCGTTGGAAATCGTGGATGCCTCGGCCATTTCGTCGACAAATTGACCGTCGATAGAGCTGGTGACATGTCGGAACCTGAAGTCACCCTTCGGGTTGTTGAGGTATAGGCCGTTGAGGCTGGTAGGCCTGGATAGTGCTACGTAGGCCAACATCAGTGGATGGCACTTGTCGTATTTGTAGCCTACCTGAACGTATGTGGCCTACGTAGCCTAGTCTACAAGGCGGCTGTCAATCAATCTATCATCATTCTCGGTCAGCATGAGGCCATCGCCTAGCCTTGTAAGAAATGAAGAGGACACTGCGTCGTTCTGGCGGACTAAGTGCACTTTACGGTGCGATGATGTGAATATCATACGTAACTTTCGTTAATGTATTCCTCCGGGGTCGAGGAATGCTGCAATATAGCTTGCTGAATCATAGGAATACAAATGAAATGTTTATTAGACTGCTATAAAAGAGGACCCACCACTGGAACCACTGACGTTAATCTGATATGACGCCTGTATCGTAGGAGTACATATTGCCTCGTGCGTTTCTTTATCACTTTTTCTGTATTCGGTTTTCGGCCACAAAGACTGTCAGCAACGCTCAGCGCGAACCGCGCCTCATTGTTCGAGAAGCTTCGCGATCATTGTAGATCGTTTTGTTAAGATTGCGCGCAAGACGCGCACACTCGAGCTTATTCTAGAATTTGCGCGACAGCCAGCGATAACGCTAGAATATTCGACGGCACATGTTTAAATGCCGACGCGCTTCACCGCTGGTCAGCTGATCGACGGTCTACGCTCTGCTCGCCGCTATCAGTATATTGCTGTAGTTTGCCTTTCAGTTTCACGGCCACAAGTTCGGCCAAATCACGAGTTTCATCTGTGACGTGCTGACTGCTGCCTTCGCCGCCGTCACGACCACGTGACATCTGGTGGAGGTGCTGCTTCATGATCCGAACGCCACCGCGGGGTGCTGACCCAAGCCCAAGCCGCGACGAGGACGACGGCAAAGAGAACCCGGATCGTCGAACAAGCCGCAGGCAGACGGGACTGCAGCCAGAGCACGGGCTCCTTCCTGAAAACGACAGCCGCAGATCCCAACATCGACCGCAGCGACGATGACCGACACCGTGCAGCCTGCGCCGATCCTTCTTCGGCAGCCCAAGGAGCCGCCAACCTTCCGCGGATCGTCGTTCGAAGACCCGGAGACCTGGCTTGAAACATACGACCGTGTCGCCGCCTTTAACAACTGGACCAATGAAGACAAGCTGCGTCACGTCTACTTCTACCTCGAAGACGCGGCCAGAACATGGTTTGAGAATCGGGAGTCCTCACTGCAGACCTGGGATCTTTTCCGCAGCGCATTCCTGCACACGTTCGCAAGCGTCTTCCGCAGGGAAAGAGCCGCTTCTTTGCTGGAGACCCGGGTGCAGCTGACAAACAAAAACGTCACCATATTCACGGAAGAGATGACTCGACTTTTCCGTCAGGCCGACGCTGCGATGGCGGAAGACAAAAAAGTTCGCCTGCTCATGCGGGGTGTCAATAAAGAACTTTTCGCGGGACTTGTCCGCAACCCGCCCACGGCGGTCGCCGAATTCCTCACCGAGGCGACGACTATTGAAAATACAATGGACATGTGGACGAAACAGAACAACCGCTCGCCGCTGTCGGCCACCTATTCCGAAGTGCACTCACTAGCCACCGACGACTTGCGCGAAACCATCCGAGCGATCGTGCGGGAGGAGTTGCGCAAGTGTTACCTTCGCCGCAGCCTCAAGTGGATTCGATCGCAGACATTGTCCGCGAGGAAATCAAAGAGTCACTGGGTGTTGCTCAGCCGGCACCGCCGCAGCTTCAAGCAATGAGTTATGCTACTGCAGCCCAACGCAACGCCCTCCCTCATCGCCCGCGTCAAGACGCAGCGCCGCCCCAGCAGTTCCGCCGCCAGGCACCACCGCCGCCACGACCGGCGCCATACCGCCCGCCAACCGGTCAGCGATACACGCCGAGGAAGACCGACGTTTGGCGCGAGCCCGACCATCGTCCACTCTGCTACCACTGCGGAGAAGCCGGCCACACCTACCGCCGCTGCCAATATCGACAGATGGGACTGCGCGGGTTCGCCATCGACGCGCCGCGTCCACAGCAGGGTGAACGACCACGTGACATCGCCGACTATCTGGTAGGAGCGCAGTGGAGCCCCCGAGGACCTTCCCGATCGCCGTCGCCAGGCCGCTACGCCTTTCCCCAACGCCGCCAGTACACGGGCCCCTTCCGGGGCCGGTCGCCTAGCCCGTATCCGGAAAACTAAGGGCAGCAACCGATGGAGGCGCGCTTGCTGTACGGCGAAACATCGAAGATCCTCCGCCGCCGACGACGACGCCACGACGAAACCTTCAGGACACGACGCGAACCAGACAGAGCCCTGACGACGAAACATCGCGGGCCGAAGTAGACCTTACGACGCAAAGTGGAAGCAGGGGAACAAACCGACGTAGCCGTCACCCGACGCCACGACCTAACTGCAGTTCAAGACGACGAAGTAGCGACCTCGACGTTCTTATCGACGGCCACAGCGTCACAGCCCTCGTCGATACCGGAGCCGACTATTCCGTCATCAGTGGGCCGTTCGCCGCAATGTAGAAGAAAGTTAGGACTGCTTGGGAAGGCCCCGAGATCCGGACCGCTGGAGGCCATCCAATAACGCCGCCTGGAGTCTGTACAGTGAGAGTCACCATTAATAATCGCACTTATGCTGCGAGCTTCGTAATCTTGCAACATTGCTCGAGGGATGTCATACTTGGCATGGACTTCTTAAACCATCACGGCGCCGTCTTCAACCTAAGAACCAAGTCGATAACTCTATCGTCGGAGAAAGTGACGCCGCCGGATGCGAACCCATGTCAATATGCCCTAACCGTGCTCGAAGATCAAGTAACCACTCCTCCTAGATCCAGCATCATAATTCCCGTCGGCACCGAAACGGCTGAATGCATCGAAGGTGTCAACGAGAGCGATCAGCGTTTGCTGCTAGACCGTGACATTTGCGTCCCAAGAGGCATTGCTCGGCTGTATGAAGGGAAAGGAAGCGTGATGCTAACGAATTTCAGCCAAGAATACAGACACTTGAGCAGGGGCACGACGATTGCGTACATCGAAGAAATCTTGGCTGTCAGCGATGCATTTGCCTTTTCACATTCTGACGAAGCTACAACGACAACCGCAATGCCTGAGCCATCCTTCGACGTAAACCCAAGCCTTCCGCCCGCCAACAGCAACAGCTCCGATGCCTTCTGAAGAAATACAAGGACTGTTTCTCGTCGTCATCACGGGTCCGGCAAACGCCCCTTGCTAAACACCGTATCATAACGGAAGAAAATGCTCGACCACTCCGTCAGAGTCCCTACCGGGTTTCGACACGAAAAAGGGACGCCGTTAAGAAACAAGTCGACGAAATGCTACGCGACGACATCATCCAGCCGTCCAAGAGTCCGTGGGCGTCGCCCGTAGTGTTAGTGAAGAAGAAGGATGGCACCCTACGTTTCTGCGTCGATTATCGTCGCCTGAACAAAATCACGAAGAAGGACGTGTACCCTCTTCCACGGATAGACGACGCCTTGGATCGACTCCACAACGCGAAGTACTTTTCGTCGATGGACCTCAAGACCGGCTACTGGGAAATCGAAGTCGACGAGAGAGACCGAGAAAAGACGGCCTTTATAACACCTCACGGCCTGTTCGAGTTCAAGGTCATGCCCTTCGGTCTTTGTTCGGCACCTGCGACATTCCAACGTGTTATGGACACAGTGCTGGCTGGCTTGAAGTGGCAGACGTGCCTCGTGTACTTGGACGACGTCGTTGTGTTTGCCTCAAGCTTTGACATACACCTCCGGCGCCTTGAAGCTGTACTTCAAGCAATCAAGACCTCCGGTCTCACCTTGAAACCTGAAAAGTGCCGCTTCGAGTACGAGGAGCTCTTGCTTTTGGGTCACGTTATCAGCAGGGATGGTGTTCGCCCAGACCCGCGGAAAACAGCTGCCATCGCCGCCTTCCCGCCACCCACCGACACGAAAGCCGTGCGCCGTTTTCTCGGCTTGTGCGCCTACTACAGGCACTTCGTCAAGGAATTTTCACGAATCGCCGAGCCGCTAACTCACCTCACGAAGACCGACGTGCCATTCAAGTGGGAAACGACGCAAATCGAAGGCATTTGAAGAACTGAAACGACGCCTTCAGAGGCCTCCACCAATACTAGGCATTTCGCTGATTCC